>NC_046966.1:8191962-8491962 GCF_009769545.1 Cyclopterus lumpus | reverse complement strand
TAAACTCGTGCAGCCTTGAGTGCTTGTGGTGAGTCCACAGCATGTAACAAGCTACTGGTTGTATTGTTTGTCTCACTTCATATTAATAGGTAGAAAAAACACTCACACTGTTCAACACTTAACAATCTTTAGCTTTGCTTATAAAATGAGCAGGTGATGCTATTGTACCTTCACTGACATATAGTTTTTAATATTTCTTTAGCATCAACAGGTAGCCCTGTTATCGAGGGTTTTGTCCCACCATTGCTTAAAGCTGGTGACTCTGCATTGCTGAATCATAATAGGGCATATTTCCAAACTGTTACCCCTATCTTTTGTGAGCAGCGAAAATCAATTTTATTCACAATTTATATTTTATTTCATTTCTTTTTTCAATGTATTGCGGATATTTCTAATCAGCCATAGTGTGTACAAACTGAGAGCGTCCCCAGTTCCCTGACATTATATATTGGCGTGCTAAAGGGATTCGTTGTAGGACATCTATTTCTTTTTTTTACATATATTTGGCAAGGGGCACGATGAAATACAACAAGAAGGCCACAAACACACATTATTGCTCTTTTGGCAATTTTTGTTCGGCTCCATTGGCTCAGAAAACAAAATCAATAAGCAACATACAAGCTGGCAAATGTGTCAGTTTGGCAACAATTACGAATCAGAAAAACAATATTCAGCCCGGCTTTGTCTGTTTCTCTTTCTCTACCAATTGAATTCCTTCAGACATTGTTTGCCAGGGACAAATCAACAACTCCCAGCACAGTGATAACGACACACACGCTCGATGCTCTAATCAGGACAATGAACAGCACTCCCCTGACTCCTCTATTTCCTTTCCTTACACCACAGCAAACATGTGTGAGTTTACATACAGCAAATGTATGCATGCCTATTTAACTATGTATGTTCTTTTGATTCTGTGTCTGTGCGCGTAAGAGATGCATGTTGTGCCCGTGTCAATGTATTTTAGTACATTTGTAAGGCAAACCTTTAGTAAGTGTCAGACCCCGAGTTGGTCTTTCCCTGGTGCCACTTACCAGTTGGACGTGCCCAGAAAACCTCTCAACCGTCTACGCCCCTACATTCGACACTTATAGTTTATGTTTTGTTTTACCGATACAAAAAACATTCTCATATGATATTATGCAGTACTATAGTACTTATACAACCCAGTCGTATACAAAGTGTGTAACATTTACTCCACATTGACAAACTACAACATTGAAATGTTCATACTGGAATTTGTTAGTGTTAAAAACACAATAGTACAATATTCTGTAATATAACGTCATTCTGCATTACATGTCTTTTTACCTTTGATACATTAAGTATATTGCATTTGATACTTCTGCACTGTTACTTAAGCAACAAATTGAATTCACGACTTTTACTTGCACAGAAGTATTTTAGACTATGGTATTTGAACTGTTATCTTTACTTACTTGTGATTATCATTGATTAGTTCATACATCAAAAATGCAAAATTAGTTTGCACAAATTAATTAATCTAGACGCAATGTTAAAACAAACTAAGGAAGGGCCTGTCTGGTGCACTGGATGTGGGGACACACAAAAATGAACCGAGGAAAAAAATCTAATGCACATATTAATACATACACAGTTACACAACATGCACAGTGAGAATGCACATACAGTGTGATCACACACACACACACACACACATTATACAAACACCTACAGAGACTGTAGTATAATAAAACGAATTGACTTCAGGGTTAAAATCAAGCACATTGAATCTACTTACAGAGTAAGAGAGCGAGCAGAAAAAAGGCAAATGGATGGACATCATAAGAAATATGACCTCAGAATAAAAATCCTCCTTATAGATCATATTTAAAAAAGAGTAATACTTTAATACTCTTTTTTTTTTTTAAAGCATTGCATGTTTTAGGGCCAACATACATTTCTGATCTGGCTTAAAATTAGTTTGCCAAATGTTGGGACTATTTAGTCAACCATTTCTCTATTGCTTGATTTGCCTTATTTATTCTATTTTTGTTTATTTGTATCTTCACATTTATTTGGTTTGACTACAAATGGACTCAATAAATAAACGCAGCTCGCCTTGACTTCTAGATGCATACACACGCACACACACACACACACACACACACACACACACACACACACACACACACAGATATAAAGAAACACACACATACGATAAAACCATGTGTCCCTGTGGTGATGGATAGGCTGGGAGAGTATTTTGCAGGAATTTCTAATATTCAGGACCGTTGTAATTTTTCACACAACCTTTTATGTCAGCCAGCAGAGAGAGAGAGGGGGGGGGGGGAGATAAATGGTCGTCCTTTGCCTTTTTGACCATTTGGATACATTACTGCATTATGTCAAGGTTGAGAAAATGACTTTCATTTTAATGAATTCAACGCAATTAAGTGATTGTTATTTGAACTATGCAGCAGTAACTATAAAGGGGAGGTTGTCATTATAGAATGATTTGGTAATAAAAACTAAATACTTTTTTTGTTTTACTTCACAACCAACCTTATGCGTTCATGCTTCATTAACTCAAAAAAGCTACAGATGTGTGTCAAAATACAAGCTCTATACGTAAATGTATGCTGTATGACTTACCATATGTACTTTGATATATGTAGGATGGGGAGCGACTTGAATTAGGTAATTCTGAAAATTTCAACCTCATACTGCAAGTCCCCAAAATCCATTTTGGAGGCAACCGCCTTATTGAAATTATTGACTGAGAAAAGTTAAGCTACCTTAACAGCTCCCTCGGGGCTCTATGCCAACAGCCGGTGCATGTATAGCATCTTTTTCTTTATCTCCCTACTCTCCTCTTCACCTCTCTCCCTCCTCCACTACACTCCTTATCTTTCTTCCTCGCTCTTTGCTAAAACTGCACAACTTCCTCGATCGCCTGGTGCTCTGGCATGGCACGGACACCGCCAGAGTTGGACTGAGAAATGGATTTTTAACTCTGTTAAACCATGTTTAAAATTGAAGCAGGTGTGGCATGCTGTGGCATGTCATGAAGCCAAAGTAATTTCCTGTACTGAGACTTTAAGGTAGGATTAAAAAAAAAAGAAGTGATTTATGAGCAAGCAAGCGAGGGAAAAGCTGTAATACCTTACATTCACAAATACTGCCCAGGTCGAGAATCAGACATTTATTATTAGAGACATGCCTTTTCTAGTTTCCCCTGTTTAAAAAGTATAAATTGTTGATCTACTCCCTTGCGCTTTGTTAATTTGCTGCTGCTGCCATTAAATGTTAATGCAAACTCTGCACTTCCACCATCTGCTTGACATCATAAACACTTCCAGCTGTTCAGGGGGTCCTTCAGGCGTTTCTTGGAGAAACTTCAACAGGAAGTTTTTAGTTATATTAACTGAAGCTGAAAAGTGAAGGAGATCAATATTCCCATTAAAAAAACAAACCTAGCACTGATGGATTTATTGTTGCAGAATTGCCCATGTATTGTGCATGTTTTGTTTTTTCCCCTGCCATTTTTCATTCATGCTTTTACCCTTATTTTGACATTTCAAATATTGAAAAAGTGTTATATTGATTAGATCAGACTCTAATGGCTGAATAAGATGACAGAATGTCCCGCAGAGAGGAATTATTGTGCATATTATAGAATTTAATATAGTTTAAGTAGTCTGTTAAGACATATGTACTTAATTAGACTCTCAAAAAACAATTTTCAATATTTAAAAACAGAAAACAAATGATATGTGCCTTGCCAACCTCCACTTTTATTCAAACACGGTGCCTCCATCTGAAGCTTTTTTTTTCTGAAAAGACAGCTGCAGGTAAAAAAAAAATGTGACTTTTCAGATCAAGACACTTTATATGCCCTGTGATATTTCCCTGGCCAAATTACATGCAAACATTGTATACTTAATATTCTCTGAGTTAAGTTAGTTGGTGTGGTCCATGATAAAACCCAAATGAATAAAAATACAATAACTAATATTTATCATCAGAGAAATGAGAAAATGAAGCACATTCTGACTCAACTAAAATTATCTAATTTGTCACAAGCACTATCCATACTGGACGGGTCAGGGAGTTCTTCAGAGATGTGCTGAGCTCACCACAAACAATCAGTAGACTAACTCATGTCATTAGCCTCGCCTATTTGCCTGTTTGCATATGACCTCTGACCTCACTCGACAGGCTACCTTTGCTCGAGGCACCTTAATTAAGAGACAACGTCACTGAATGGAGGAGCAACTAGAAAAGTGAGTGCAAGAGTACAAGGCTGTCCTCGGCAAAAGACATTCTTAGATGACTAACATTGATACGATTTAGTCGACTTATTGATTAGTACATTTAAGCCACATATCTGTAAAACTGAGTTCTTTCACAAAGGATCACACAAAAGCTCCACTTTAAATACTGTGTTTAACAGAATGATGCTAAGTTTCTTGAAAACAAGTCATTCAGCATGAAGAAAAGCATACAAAACGACCAATCGACTGAAGAAATGTGTGACGAGTATCAAACAAATGACCGATAAGTTGACTAGTCAGCTAAGAGGGGGAAGCCCCGCTGGTCAAGTAAGTGCACGTCTTCACCAGGTGTGCTCTCGTTTAAATCTATGGAGATGTCAGTCAGATGTTCTGCAGCTGCTCTGTGCAGACGTGTCTCAGCTTTGTCTCACGGGTCTGGCCGTGACTTGAGCCTTAATTTAGGCATCAAGTCTATTTGACATTATTAAAAAAGTGAGCAAACTGTTTTCCCAATACCGATGTGAGGTCCCGGGAAAGAGGATGTCGTATGTGTACAGATTGTAAAGCCCTCTGTGGCAAATTTGTAAATTGTGATTTTGGGCAGTACAAAATAAATTGTCCATGGTTTTCCCCCTCATGGCCTTTGGCCGCAAAGTAGCAGCTGGGGGTTTGGGGTGCACTCAGCTTTTGCACTCGCCGCCCCTACCGGTCGGGGGCCAGTTAAAAGTAGTGAGTGAGGAGTCAGCAGGCAGTCAATGGCAGTATGAAAGAGTTTATGAAAGGTTTCCTGAGAAAATGTGAGTCACTGCAACCATGAGAGGTCAGGAGGTCGTTGTTAGCAAAGGACGACGCTGCACTGAAGATGCAGCTAAAAGTGATCTATGGAAAATACACTTAACTCGAGCAGTACTGATCTCTCCTCCACACAGTACGGGCGATAGAAGACTGCATTATGGATCAAGGTTCCTGGTCAATACCGAGCATTACAACAGATGGTGCTCACAATGTGGGATGAATTTCCAGTTATTAAGTTATTAACAGTTATACCAGCTTGTCCAGGAAAATGTTGATGTCAAACCTTCATTGTGCAAAAGCCAGCAATAAGGACGTGTGACTTTACTATGGCATTTTTTATTTATTTTTTATAATCTAAAAGTGTAAATCCAACAAGGTTTTCACATCAATGTCTCCATTTCTAAGGGAAGATTCAGTGAAAATGATAGAGCTACAGAGGACTACATGATGTGTCCCAGGAGCACAGACGTTAACCTCCGGGTCCCCAACACCGAGCTCCGCTCCATGGGCGACCGGCCTATGGATGAGATTCTTTTGAATGAGATTCTTTTGAATGAAAAGTGCGTTACAAATAAAATGATTATTATTATTATTATTAACCTTTCTGAAGTGCCGGCATGTGCTTTCTGTTTGACCGCGGCCGCACACGAACGGACATCCCTCATTGTCCACAAGCGGAGTGCACGCTCGTCTCCGATGGACGCGTCCCGAGTCACCTCTGACTGACAAATGGCAGCGGAGAGTTTCCCGACGCTCGGCTGGTTCCACACAAACCTCTCACCCGCACAAATCGCACAATCACAGAGGGAACAGGTTGACAAGAGCAGTTAACATCACCTTGCTTTCACCAACAGCTGTGTCCCACTTCACCTCTGCAGCCTGAGAGACAATCTGAGTGACAGATGACAGCGAGGGTCGTGTGCCTCTTCACACTTGGGTTTTTTTTCTCTATGCTTCACTGCTCTCACCTTCTCTTTGTCTTGTCGTAAAACAAATGAAATGAACCTACAATCTTAGTTCACGGGGCAGAGTACGGAAGTAATCCTGTAAGGCTCGGTGGTGAGATGAGGGATGTCCGCACTCAAATGAATCCCAAAACTTTTCAATGAATTTCAAGATGTTGGGAGGAAATATTCAAGCACTTAAAAGTGATAATAGTTTGTGGGTAGGCCACATATACTGTATTGTTTTGTCAAGTCTAAAAACTGTGTTCACATTTATAGAACTGCTCCTATTGTCATCAGTGTCCACATATGCAATATGTCCTCCATATGTATTATGAAAGTCATCACTGGCTCACTTTTTAATTATTTTAATTTAATTTAGATATCTAAAACATAATAACCACCTCTAATTCCCTTTGTTTTGTTTTGTGGCACACTTCATTTTCTTTGCGCAGCCAGAAAAAAGAGCTTGTTTGTCCTCTGCCTGTTTGTGCTGTAAGTGATATAAGAATGACACGGCCAGTCTCAGCCAATAGGGAGTCGCTCAGTATCTCTCTGTCTAGTCGCTACAGTGCCTCCTCTTCAGCCCACTGATGTCACAAGGGGGAACAGAACAGTTGTATGTCTGTTGGATCAAATGTACCGTGTGGCCGCAATACTCTGAGCAGAGAAAGTAGTTTCTGGTAATAAATTGCTCAATAATGTTCGGCAGGGTTTGGTGATAAATCACCAGAAAAGGTTTGAGAAATCACCAAACCTCTAATGTTTGAAACTGATGTAGCTGTGGATGCAAAAGCTACGCTTCCATAATGTATCAATGGCTAAGGTTAAGAGTGAGGTAAAGTTGTAAAGATAAAAACAAGATGTATATGTGTGGGTTAGAGTGATATTCATGGTTGAATGGTAAGCCACTTATTTCATTGTATGTCATGGGAAGCAAAATGAGAAGAAAAGGGGTAATTGCAAAAGTGGCAGATGCATGTACTGTGTGAACCTGCAGTGACTCTTCTACAGTTGCATATACATTGTGAAAGCTGTTCAGCCCACATATTCATGTGCTGCATTAGTTTAAAAGTCTGAACTGGGACTATTTAAACGGTGTCAAGTGAGAGTGCAAATATTGACCTGGCTGATATTCAGTACGGGTGCAGTCATTTATTTGCCTTCCTAACACAGGGATCACATTTAATCCATAACGCATTTATGTTACTGAAAATTGCATTTAATGTGTGACACATAACTATTCTGCAGCACAAGCGTTTTGATGCTCACCTCAAATGAAACATTTTCATTGTATTAAGACATCAAATCTGAGTAAGATGTCCTCCAAAGTACATGGTAAATGTTTAAATAACATCATTTTTTTTTTGCAATGCACTGCAAAATTGGTTAGCTGCTCATTTGTTACAGCAATCTACGAAAAGAATGTAACAATAATTATGTTGCATTGGAAAGGAAAAGAAAACCTTCAGACAGTAATGCATCCAGTGCAACTCTGTTCCAATGCTGGCACCCAGACACTCTGACTTTAATTCAACAATTTCAGGGATCTAAATTGTTACAGTAACAGGTTTCTGGCACTGCTTACAAACAGCCTCAAAGTGCTACATGAAGCATTATTCAAACTGAGCTGAGTGAGCAAATGTCTTGATTGATTTCTTTTTCTCGCTGCTGTCCTTAAACCCAAACAACTGGACACTGATATCTTAGTCTGTCAGGGGCGATATCTTCTCCTGGCTCTGTTGCCATGACCTCAATCCCTCTCCATCATCACCTGTGTGGACTAATGATATCAATATAGAGTCAATGTGTGACGTGTTGCTGTGTGCCATGCATCATATCAGGAACCCTATCTGTCCATCATTCCCCTGGTGCTGAAAAGACAACGTCCACTTAAAGCCCAGCGTGTGTCAGACCCGATAAAGTCACTCATTTTTGCAATTGCGGAATAGGGAAATAAAATGTGCTCTGTAATTTGCTTCAGCAGCTGCAGTATGATTCCTTTTAGTATTCATAGAGCGAGAGGCATTTCTAGCACGCAAACCTCCACTGTGCAGGTGGAAATCTTACAAAATATCATGTTTTTTCCCTGTGAAATGGTTTTTTCTCTGTTTTTCCTGATCCGATGTGAGGTTCTGGGACAGGGATGTCAAATGTGTACAGATCGTAAAGCCCTCGGAGGCAAATTTGTAATTTGTGATATTGGGCTATATGAAATAAACTGAATTGAATTGAGCAATTGAAGATCAGCACTTTACACACAACATATGTTTGATTGTGTTTGTAAAACAACAGCAAATGTCGCATTGTACCCGCCCCACCACTTCGGACGTATCATTAGAAACTGCCACGTCGGGATGCCTGACTTATGCACCCGGAGTCTGACTGTCTGCATGGCTCATGCACAGAGGAGAAAAAGAAACCAGGTGACCCAGCACTCATCCCATCCCTGCTACCAGATATGTGACTGGTATAATGGGCTGTGGGTGACAGATCATCACTGCTGGATCCTGTGGCCACCAGCTCCCCTGTCTGCCAATCACTCGCCTCCGAAGAGCACCCACACAGAGAGCACCCACACAGAGAGCAGTGCTTCTTCCACTGTTGGGAATGCTTCTGAGTGACAAGCATGACACAAATAAATCTGCTTTAATCTATAGGGTCAATTGTGATCCGTTGCCAGCAAACAGACAGGATAAAATAAGAGAACAGAATTAACTATATTAAGTGTCTGTGATGCTTCAAATTGTTGAGTGACACACTGAGTAACAAGTGACAAATCATGTCTGGCTTCATCCATCATGTATTTTTTTTTCTGTCTGTCATTTCTGCCCACTAGTTGAAGCTGCCAAAAGTGGGTATTTTTTTCTTCTTTTTTTGTCTGTGTCTGTCTGACAAGTTGAAACTGCACACTGTATCTCATCACTGATGTTATAAACACAAGGGGGGTATAATACAAGGAAGAAGAGGAGGAGAAGACAACATACTTTGTGTGATGTAAAACGTGTATGCTAAGTAATGCTAGCTCTAGGTATTACCATAGCCGCAACAACATAAATTATATGTGACAGTGGCTTTATCAAGGGACAAGTGACTGCTTCTGCTTTTTTTTTAATTCCCATGCCAACTACTTGGCCACTTGTCTGCCTGGAACTGACATGACCTGAATACCAAGCAGAGTGGAAAATATCATGACTGGCTACACTGCTGACGGACAAGTTACCGTAGTGTGTGTCTGTCTGTCCATATTGATATCACAATAAATAATTTGACTGTGCATGTGTCCTTTGTCTTGTGTTATGGCAGATGAGAACCTAAAGTGACAACATTTTGAGGAAGTATGTCCTTGGTCGGGGACACAAATGAGGTCACAACAAAATCACGACTGTTTGCTGTGCTGGCTCCTCATTGGTGAAACAAGCTCCCCATTGACATCAGGACAGCAGAAAGTCTCTACATCTTCCATCGCAAACTAAAAACACATCTTTTTCGACTATACCTTGAATAGGGAAGGTAGAGCCGTAGTAGCACTCTAGTAGCACTTAAATGTCCCTTACCGATAGCACTCTGTAGTTTAACTTTATTGAAGAAATTGTACTTGCTTGATTCTTGTTGTTCTGAGTTTGGACTCATGGTTTAATGCACTTATTGTAAGTCGCTTTGGATAAAAGCGTCAGCTAAATGACATGTAATGTAATGTAATGTCACGAGATGGCCAACCCAGTCTCATAGAAGTTCCATTCATGTACAACTTGAATTAAAATATTTTGAAGGAAACATAATGATGGAAGTTTGAAATGTTCTTCACGAACAGTTCAGCCAAGTTAAAGAAGATTGTGATTTTTAACTTGTGAGTAAAATGTTCACTGACAACATTTTTCATTCTAAAATATCTCACAGGTGTTCAGCAGGTTTGAGATTTGGTGACCATGAAGGCTCGTGCATTATTTGTAAACTCATCAAATGATACGAGGACACAAACCTGTGTATGGATGCATCTGGATTAGTTATGCTTATCAACTTATGCTTATCAACTTAGTTATGCAGGATTGTATTTTAATTTGTCTTTCAGGTTTGTTTTGTTTTCGACACTATACAAGGCAATGCGTAGTGGATAGTGTCAAAATAGAAGCAATGCATTAACAAACCGTTCTGTTAAAACTTTCCCTCTATCTGGTGTCTTATAATTACTGTAAAAGTAATAGAATAGTAGTAGAATGCCTGGAGAGTCATCACTCCTGGTTTGTTCAGTTTGTGAGACATTTAAAAAGATTTCAGTAAAGAATTGAAGCCTTTGAGTGTCTGTCATAACATTCGATTACATCACCACGTCTTCCATCACAGTGTCGTCGGGACGTTGTTTTTGTTGGAGCACTTTTCAGATATCAAAAAAACTAATTAACTACAATAACCTTGTAAGCAAGTTAAGCCTGGGATCAAGATAAGCTGAGTTGGTAGAGGTGTTAACAATAAGAGACGGACAAGCAAAGGAAAGTAGAGTGTGTATGGGTGTGTGTGTGTGTGCGTGTGTGTGTGGGTGTGTGTGTGTGTGTGTGTGTGTGTGTTTGTTTTGGAGAAGAAAAAAAGTGCCTGTTGAGCATTGAGTGACATCAGGTGACGAGGTTATCAGATCCATGTCTATCCATCAGCGCAGGTGTTTGTGGCAGCACTATGTGCAGATCGGAAAAGTGTGTATGTGTGTGCTTGTGTGTTTATGTGACGTCTCCTTTAGGTGATGGGTATTGGGGGGGGTGTTTGTTTACGTGTTTGCGTATGCATCTGGCCATTCCATCAGGGGTACATGACAGCGTGTAGACAGATGGGGAAATGTTTTGTCAATGCACAGCTCTGATGTGACGTGGATATCAAATCTCCATATGAATTTGTGTGAGTCCCGCTGTTTGTTAAAATTTACTATATGAATCATATAATCATCTTTGTAAGTGAGTGACTGTGTGTGTGTGTGTGTGAGTGTTTCGCCTACAACCCAAGAGTAGTGCGTATATGCCGTCAGTCACGGCAGACAGCCATTGGCTGAACAACACGAGAGAGACAACACGAGAGAGAGTAATTGAGAGGGATGGAGTGGTAGGAAGGAAGAAGAGATGAAAGAAAACAGGGAGGTATACACATGGGAGACAAAGGGGGAAAAGACAAGACAGTTGGAGAAAGATAGAAAGAGCGGCAGGGAGAGAGACGGAGAGAAAGAAAGGGTGACAATGGCAGAGAGAGCTAGAGCAGGAAGTCAGAAGAGAGACAAAGACAGAAAGTGAGGGGGGGGGGGGGGGGGGGGGGGGGTGGCATCCCCAAAGGTGCATGCTCCGTACATCATGAAGGAAGGAGTCATGAGCATTGAAGACAGACACATAATATATATATATATATATATATATATATATATATATATTATTGTTTTTTTCCTTTTAGACCCGGCGGAAAAATGAAACTGATAAATATATGACGAAAACAAAGACAGTGATAATCTACACACAGCATAGCTTAATATCAGTTATTCGTTTTGATCCTAGTGGATTTAAACAAACACTTTTGTTGTACAGGGCCCAGGTCGGTCTGCTTTAGATGCGGTTTGCCGATCCGTGATGATGCATTTCAACTACTGCCTCACAGCAGGGCCCACCACAGTCGACCTGTGATGTGTCCTCCCCTGAAACGTCTGTGTGAGAGAATAGTGTCTCTCTATTTTCAACTATCAGTTCTTTTGAAGTTCCTACCTGAATCTGTGGTTTGGAGTTTAGTTGGTCACTCAAGTTAACAGTTTTAAACTGTTTACTGATCACCTTTATTTCTATTGGAGCTGTTGCGTTATTGCTGATGCAAACCGAGTAGTTGCTGCTGTTGCTGCTTATAGCAAGCTTTTTAATGGGGAACTGGATGGATGCTTTGTGAAGAAGTTGAAATGTTTGTCATTAATTTGGCAGAGCTTCATTTGTGATGCTATTGTGCAAAAGCAGCTCTAAATCAACCAAATATTGAAATACTCTGCAGTATTCGATGAGATCATTAGTTTTAAACACCGTATGGGGGGGAATAGTACCAACCTTAACCCAGTGAGTGAGTGACAACACATCATCAAGATAAACCCTGCAGTTGCACTACTAGTAGACATTAAAAACATTTTAGGACAGATGATGCATGTTAGTACTCTTCTGAGATCAACTGGCAAAGAGGGACTCAAACAAAACCTATCGAAAGACTGCTTAATCCCCCAATTGACAAGGATTCAGCAGAGTGGGAGAATAGAGAGTCAACTCGTTCAAGTATTCTTGACCACGGCACTCAGCCCCTATCAGCCCCAGGGGAGCTGCTATCAGCCCCAGGGGACCTGATGGAAACAAATCCCCATGTGCAGTGGTAGAAAGTACTGCACTTTCAGTGACAACCGTTTCCTTCTCTTTGGCGGCACCTATGGCAGAAAGCACTACATGCATTTGTTTTGGGGGATCTCACTTCCCAGATATCCAAACAGTGTCGTCTTTCCCACGAATGTCACCGCAGAGACCCAATGCAAAGGCTTTCATCAGTGAGCCCTTGGCTCAATCACCATTGTGTTACCTCAGTTGGCAATAGATGGTGACTTAACAGACATTTACTGAAATATAAAGCTTAGAAAATAGCACTACAGTGCAATTTTGCAAACTGATTCACATTCCTTTAATAACTTAAGTCTAGTGATATTGAAGACTCATTCAAATGAGAGAACCATGCCTCTTTAAAGTATGGCATACTTAACCCCAACCTGAAAAATATGCTGTTCATCACTAAATTGTGAAACAATACATATCACTTTGACATGACACTGTGTCTCTTTAGTTGGATTCAATGTTGTTAACACTGGGTTGTTCATCTTTCATGTTATGCCACTGAAATAAGGGAAGGCCATGCTTAAAGCTGACTTGTCTTGTAGACAATGAGTTACTTTCAGATATTTTTAATCTTTACTACTGGTAGAGATTAATACTACTATTATTGATAATGTAGCTCATAGAGAGAAGGTCCTGGTTCAAAACCAGATCCGTTGTGCTGAATGCGTACGTGTGATCTTTCTGCCATCCCCATCACAGTTATGCATGCAAAGGTCGATCTCTACCACCATTGCCCTTCAACACATTTCGAGCCTTGGATTTGAAGCTTGTTCAAGAGTGGACATTCAGTTAGCACTCAAACCAACAGCCATATTTAAACCAGAATACTCATTCACACCACAGTAATGGCATACTATACAGTACATCACCCACAAAAGCTCAGTTGTTTGATAGCTGGAATCTTTACTTACTTTCAAATGTAAATTTAACACTTCAAATATAATATTAACTCATTGTCAACTTGCTGAAAAACAAAAAACAGATCACATTACTTGATATAAAGTAGAATGTATCTTTTCTCAGCCTGTTAGACACAGATGGCAATGAATTGAATACTGGAGAACCAGTACAATCAGAACACAGAGTCTTGTGGACATTTAAAAGAGATTCCTCTGAGAAATGGAAAACAATTGGAGGCTGATATAAAATGTCCAGCTGTATCTGTTTCGTCCCTCCGTGCAATTGTAAAACAAGCGGCGCCATGTCATGTTTTCTCGTGGAGGCGGTGGGTGGTGTCATCCAGCCCGCAGTGTGTTCCAAGGACAATGAACCAACAAAACAACGAGAAAGACCTTTACAGCAATAATGAGGAGGTTGTTTAGAGGAGAAAAGAGATGTCACACTTTCTCTCGCTTTCTCTATCACTGTATCTCTATTCTCACACACACACACACACACATACACATGCAGATTGAGTGATGGCTGTTATCAGCATAGTTTGGGAAGTATCAACTTCATCTGACCTTAACATGTTGAATTAACCTGCAGTAATCCATCTACACTGATAGAACTGAGTGGTTGTCAATTCTTCTAAATGGGGAGATTACCTTTGCAGTCCGTCAATGTTTGAGTGAAAAACTAGATCAAATATTTATGTCTGAGCAGTATAAACAACATTTAAAAAAAGGATCGAAAATAATTAATGTTTACATCATCTTGCGTATCGGCTGATTAATTGGCTTTTTCCTACTCTAAACTATCGTTATGGTATTGGCCCTAAATCCACTATCAGTTGACCTCTAGCATGGATTGAATAATGAATGAGCAAAAACAAAATGTTACTTCAGCCTGATTAGAAAGTTATTATATTTACTGTCAATGTCACACGAAATTGCAACAATTCGATGTAAAAAGCTTCGACAGAACACCATGGTGATCTGTAACTTCCAACTGAAATGTGTGCTGTGTAAAAATGTGCAGCCTTGTAGACTCCACAGAATGTGACGCCAGACTGAGCAGGATGGATTTTGTTCTCTGATTCGGCCCATAATACAGATTGATGGCACCAAAGTTTTAAAGCGGTTCATGATTTCTGCAGCATAACATCCCTCTTTTCCCACTTTTCCCTGGCTACTGAAGAATGGCAGTGAAAATGAAAATGATACCATTAAGATGCATATGCAAACCTGACTTTAAGAAGGCCAATAGAGAGATATAGTCTCTCCTCTTGTGAGCCAAATAGGATTTGTGTTTCCTTTGTCCTTTGTGAATACATGAGAATATGATGCTGTTTATTGTCTTTAGAGGAGGTCCTCTTTAAGGTACCGATGATATTTAACAGAGACTCATGTCCGCATTGCCAACCAACAGGTGTCTGATGTATACATACCAAACAGAAGGTGTCAGTAATGCAGGTGTTCAGTTCACATGCAAAGAGAACCAACTCAAAGCAGAACTGCTGTTGCATCACTGAACTTCAAGAGCAACCGATTAAATAACCACCTTCATTATATAATTTAAAGATCTGTCTAATTTTGAAGTGACTATGCAAATGTAAAAATGCTCAATATCACAAATTAAGAACAAAGAGACCCTTAATCCTGTAAGAACCGTGGCAGTTGTGTGTTACCTCAACACAGTTTATTAGATAAGCATACTATATGTAAGATCACCTACGATGGTCTAATCAAGTATATGCTATTCATATTGTGCCAAATCACAGCAATTATCTGATGAAACTTTTCATATAGAGCAGGTCTAGAGTATAGACCATACTCTTTAATTCACAATGAAAGTCAAAGTCTGATTCCTCACTCAGGAACTCCTGCTGCGTCTGTTGCAAAGTTGTTTTTTTTGGTCTGACCTTGCAAAGTTTGTGTCGATTCCTGTCTTTTGTTTATCCATCAATCCCTCACTCTGACAGTATCCCTTTCTAACTGACACAAAAGAAAATAAATATGATGCCAGCAGGTGTCAAGAGGGATCCTCCTTCCTCTCTCTCTCTGTCTGAAATGGAAAGGAATTGGAAGGCAAGTTGCTCCCTGCTGGATGTCAGAGTGGAATATCTTTATCATCTGTATCCGTCAAATGAAAATGCCTGGTCTCCAAGGTCCTTTCTAAATGGCGAATATGCTGTTTGCCCTATACTGCCGGCTATTGTTTTGCAGCAAAGTCAGACCAGTACAGGCCATTTGAGAGGCAGGGGCAGCGCACACAACTTAAATCACTAGAAAGTACCATGTTGGAGAATACTGTTCCAGTGGGGCTGAATTGCTGGGACATCAACAATTGCTCAGGGAGTAGAGTGCAATTGCAACACAAAGGAATTCTTGTCTGGTTTCCACTACAGGACAGAGCATGGCCAACATAGTTTGGCCCACACAAGCAAGACAAGCAAACCTCTTCTCCATCTCAGATCCAAAGAGAACTAGCCGGGTTTCCACTTCAACACCACACAGGTTTAGCCTGGTCTCTTTTCTAGTGTTTCAACCCAGTAATCTTGTTGTCATTGAACTGCGCAGCCCTAAACTCAGATCTCAGATGTGGAAGAACATGGCTGGAGCGAAAAAGCAGGATGGCGTCACCTAAAGACAGGGTTAACAAGTGCAGCACGGCAGAAATAAACACAGGTGCTCATTGCCTGGTTTCCATAGAAGATGGAAAAGGGCTCATCTTTCTTTTTTTCCCCAATACAGGACATTACTAGAATAGATAACAGGTCACAAATAAAGACTACTCATTAGGCTGGTTCATATTTCCCATTTCCATTTCAAAGAAGGCCATTTGGCCTCATTATCCTGATTCCCCCTGTATTGTCTCTGCATTACTTTCAAAGTCTGGTGTACCAAGTTTGCATTGTAAAGGTTGAGCAATTTTCCCTTTGAAATGTACCATCTAGCCTCTGTGACAATGTGAAACTAAGATAAATTAGAGAGAGAGAGAAGCATTCCCGAGTTGAGACACGAGCAGCTCCTCTGCATCCAGTACACAAACAGATCTATAAACACACATTTAACTTGTGTTATCCAACTGCTACTCCAACACAAGCTATCTGAAGGTGATACGCATGTTCCAGAAAACTGATCAATTATTGTTTGCTGTGTTTATTGGTTGCTATGCCATCCAGTGATCGGTCATGTCTTCTCTCTTTGTATGATTTACATACATCAGATACTGTACGCGTTGCGAAACAATAAACTCACAATGCACAATGTCCTCATTGGTATCGCTGCAATGTAATTAAGCGATAAGATGATTAAGAAGCAAAGTCATTCAGGCTCATTTAGTGACAACAACAACATTTAGTGTAACGATCTGCAGGAAACATGTCCTCGAAACTTGTATATGTAAAATAGGAGACTGCGTAATACGTCAAATGCAATAGATAGATCGGAAGATTAATGTGCTCACATACGTATGGTCCATGGGGCATAACCTCCCTTCCCCTTATGCCACAAGGAGTGTGATTGAATACACTTTCCCAACAAATGAAGGGAATCCCCATTAGACAGCAATATACAATAAATGTCAACCTACCCTCCTATAGAAAGACAAAAGAAGAAGAGGAATTCCCAATGATACCACCATTCCTTAATACTTCTTACCATCCATCATCATTTGTCATCTGTATCTAGAAATATCCTGTCTTCTCCAATTAAACAGTTTTCTGTGAAGTAAATAAATGTGTCCACCTCCCCGACAAAAGGTTTACACCGCCATTGGACATAATCCAAAACATTGATCATGCCTCGTAAAATGTCACAATTTACAAATACATGAGTGTTCAGGAGATACATTCACTTACCTCTCAACCATGGCAATGTCCCTGCATCTGTCTGTTTTTATTTGATAGCTTTGGTGAGTTTTACAGTATTATGCTGAGAAATGACACTAAGAAAAAAGTATTATTGGTCTTATGTTAGTGGGCTTCATGGCTTAAAACCCCCCGTTGAAGACGCTGAACAGATTTAGCTGGAAATTAGAACACGCCTCTTATCATTCAGTATGTGGAACACTGATTGAAACATTGGGTCCTAATGCAATAAAACCGGTCTGCTCTTAAGAGAAAACTGGACTGGAAAAACACTTCTGTCTCGACGTCTCTGACTGTCTTTTGAGTCTTTAATTGACAAAATAAAGGAAGAGATTGTTTGCAATAACCAATTACTAGAACTAGGGAGATGTAAAAAAATAATGAACATTAAATATTGAAGTGCCAAGAAGTGGAGGCCTGTGTTTGTGTCTGCATGGATAAGTGTCGGTAAGCTTTGGGGTCCTGACTTGATCCCCAGGGGCTCCCAGGTTTGATTGTAACTGCAGGCAAAATAAAGTTAACACTCTTCAAAGAAACACATTCATGACACACACGAGAACATTTTACTGCAATAAGAATAACCTAAATTTAGAGGAAGCCCACTGTTTCGCTTATTCTAAAACACTATGTCTTCTTTCTACTTTGAACACAATTGCCATGTTAAAAGGGCTCTGTGCTGATCAATGTGTTATTGGATTTGCACACTAGCCAATACAGGACTACTTTCCTTTCAAAAGGTAATGTCACACTATGTGGGAAACATAATAATGGCAATAATGTGTTGCTGATCAGCAATAATGTACCTGGGGAGCTGTGCGTGTCGGTGTGTTTTGTGAGCAAAACAAAAGGAAGCACAGAGGAGAGTGACGATGACTGGAATCAAAAGCTTTGTTATCTCCTCACCGGGTTTGTTCCATTGATACAATGCAATCAGATCATCACTTTTATAACTTGTTTCCTCTTCCCTAATCACCTCATCTTATATTATCTCTTCATCATCACTCATTTTCCCTTGTCCACAAAACTGAAATTGTTCTCTTCACTTCCAACATTTTCCATTTTTTTGACGTATCATCTTTTGCATTCTTCAGTCCTGTCTTTCTCGTCTCACCTCCAATCAAGTTGTCTCCTCTATTCATCATTAATACACCAACTCCTCTCACCACGACCTCCTCTTTTCTAAAACCACGCTTCTTTCTCTTTTCCTTAATGTTCCTCTCATACACCACCCCATCACCAATATGTCCCCTTATCGTTCAGTCCTCTTCTCCACCAGAAGGGGGCATCTCACAGTCTCCTCCCCCTCTTCTTCATAGAGAATGGAGGAGTGAAAAACAGGAGGACCAGAAAATCAAACTGATCTATTTTGATCCCCTCTGTTTACAGGCAGGAAGTCTGGCAATCTATCACACACACACACACACACACACACACACACACACACACACACACACACACACACACACACACACACACACACACACACACACACACACACACACACACACACACACACACACACACACACACACACACACACACACACACACACACACACACACACACACACACTTTCCAGAGGGGTTGGGTAGCCTCCAATGACAAGATGGTTGAGGGGAGAAGGGATAAAAGACAAGAAGAGATTAAGCATGAAAGGCGAGGAGAATCTGCTATGGGGGCCCCCGGAAGGGAAGGAAGCATGAGAGAAAGAAGAAAAAGGGGAAGGAAGGAAAGTGAGGAGAGGAGGGGAGAGGAGGAGGAAAGATGGGGCAACGAGGGAGAGGGGGGGTTGCTGTGTGCAAGAGGAGCGATGAAGAATACAATAGGGTGATGAAACAGACAACAGACGGGCGAGAGTATATAATCACTCTCAATGATCATGACCGCAGCAGATGCTTTTGTCTTACATATGGAAGGGAAAATCATCGTTGTTCCGGTGCTTGTGTGTATTTCTGTATATACTTCTATGTAAATATAAAATAAACAATGCTTGTATCCCACGCATGGCAACAGCACATTTTCTTCCAGTGTGAAATGCCACAACAATGCAGGCTCTATTGTGCAGGGCTAGTTTAACTATCACATACACTGTGTTTAAAATCACTACTGTGGTTCTTTACAACCAAGTCGCCCATTTAGCCATGCTCGCAATTACATTCTGATACATCTTCTAAACGGGTTTGTGAAGTGTTGCTTTGCCTCCTCCAACACGTTACACACAAAGTACTGTAATAAAGAAATTCAGCTTGAAGGTCCCTTTAATAATAGTAATGAATCACACTGGTTCAGTGTGTTTTTTTAAGTTTGTATAGAAGCTAACAAGGATTTTAAGCATGAAATTGGAAAATACAGTCTATCTTTTTTTTCACGTGGAGCATTGTTGCACCTGCTGCCATGGCCTCGCTTGACAACCAGCCATGTGTTCATTATTTTTCTTATGATATATATATATATATATATATATATATATATATATATATATATATATATATATATATATATATATATATATATATATATATATATATATATATATATATATATATATATATATATATATATATATATATATATATATATACATACGGTGGTGTAGTGGCTAGCACTGTCGCCTCACAGCAAGAGGGCTGCGGGTTCAATTCCCAGTCGGAGCGGTCCTTCTGTGTGGAGTTTGCATGTTCTCCCCGTGGCAGCGTGGGTTCTCTCCGGGCTCTCCGGCTTCCTCCCACAGTCCAAAGACATGCTGCAGGTTAATTGATCTCTAAATTGCCCATAGGTGTGAATGTGAGAGTGAATGGTTGTGTGTCCCTACATGTGCCCTCGATGGACTGGCGGCCTGTCCAGGGTGTCCCCTGCCTTCGCCCTATGTCAGCTGGGATAGGCTCCAGCGCCCCGTGACCCTAATGAGGATAAGCGGTATTGAAAATGGATGGATGGATATATATATATATATGTATTTATTTGTATTCTACTTTTATTTTTCTCAAATATGCGCTGCATTTTGAATAATTTTCTTTTTTAATGACTCTTGACAAAAATATTGTGGACTGGGCAGAACACTACAGCATGAAGAGCAGAGACACTGCTGCGTTGAGCAAAGGGCTGAAATTGTACACACACACACACACACACACTGGATGAGAAGTGGAGGCCGCGGCAGGACACTGCCGCTGTACACCGTCACAGCTGGTGACACGGTGATGTGTGAGACAACTTTGGTGAGCATCAAACATCGATGAACGTACACATAGATGGACATGCAAATAGTGTATACACAAACGCTAGCACACACGTATGCACACACACACACACACACACACACACACACACACACACACACACACACACCTACCCATCAACCCAGTGCCCTCTATCCACACTCATTTTAGAGCAGTGGGACGTGAATCAACACCAGTTTTGACCATCAGGCCTGATATTGAACTGGAAAGACAGGCCATCCCTCATAGAAACCACTGCTATGTGTGTGTGTGTGTGTGTGTGTGTGTGTGGGGGGGGGGGGGGTGGGGTTGTTTTGTGTGTGTGTGCTGGTGAACACGAGTACCAAACCTCTTTGAGTTCAGTGTCATAAGTTGATGTTGTAATAGAGGTCCAAAGACAAAAGAAGTATTTATTACAATATTTCCTCAACAAACTGTTGGACAACAAGTTATATTTGTGCCATTATGTAACACTAAATCCTTATTGTATCTCTTCAAAATGTGTTAACAAACTTAAAGCAGTTATTATTAATCAATGAGCCTCCGCTCTGCAGTTACTTTATGAATTTGTAAAGTAAATCAGTGGATATTCAGTGACAAGTCGATGAGAAAGGGTTGATGAATGATCTATAAGGCTTTCCAGTCAGGGTGACAATCCAGTTGGATACAAACAATTGTCATGTAAAGTCTCCTCTCCATCAAACTACAGAGATCCTTTAATATTCTTAATAAATTGTTAACATTTTCCTTTCACCCACCTCAGAGGCACACCAAATGGTATATTAGGCTTGCAGTTAACCTCCAAACTCGTAAAACTACACCGAAAGCTATTATAGTTTCTAAAACTTTAAGAGAAGGCGTTTAAATAGAAGTGTCCTTTTAAAATACCACCGCGGCATCTCGAAGGAACAGTATTATTGAGACCAACGGCACTACAAGGTGTATTTGCCAACCTGGCTCCACACACACACTCTAAGGACGGCCTTCGTGTCAACAACAGTGTGACTCCACCCAAGGTTACAAGGAGAAAATCTCTCATCCTCTTTAAAGAAGAGAAAGAGAAAGAGAAAATCACAAATTATATTTGTGATCTTCATATAAATAAACGTGTCACAATGCCAAAGTTGTTTCAAGGCTCGTTCTGTAAAGTCCCCTTATTGCACAAGAATAAAGAGAATTATGTACCAGTGCTAACATCACAAGGAGTACAAAGTGTGACAGCACATTACAAAGTTTCAAATAGTTTCCAAGAGCTTCAGCAATGGAGAATCACCATTGTATTTGACACTATTGATGAAAATGTGTCAGGACTCAGCCAGCCGGACTCCCTCCTCAGCCCGTTCACACAGTGACACCCGGTACCTCAGAGCGCTGCCAGGGAGCTACGGGCTTGGAGGCGGGGACAAGCCAGGTGCGCTCCAACTCACACCTGAAGCCACTCAGCTCGTCCCACAGCTGCAGCTCGTCAGCTCGTTGTCTACGGGGAATAAAGATCAGGACTGTCTGTGCTGACGTTGAGAGTTCGTGCCATGATGTCCGTGGACTTTCCCTCCTCGGGTCTTTGCTGTTTTCCCTCGTGTCTTTGCTGAGTATGTTCTTGAATTTTTTGTATAGATTATTTTCTGTTCGACCATCAAGTGGATTACCTTTTTTCCCTTCCCCTGGAGAAGAGGAGTTTTTTTGTGTTTCGTTTGTGCTCAAATAAACTACGCCGTGTGTTCGGCTAAGACTAGAACCTTCCTGTTGTCGTGCGCTTGGCGTCAGAGACAAACCGTAACAAAATGCCTTATTCAAACAATGCATTGTTTACATGTACTGCTTTTATGGGTGTCAGGGTCAACAGATAATGGAGCCCATCACAGCTCAATGTTAGTAAGACGCTTTCCACGCTGCAGGTAAACAAAAAAGAAAAAATTATACTTAAAATGAATTCTTGAAAATGACTTTCAGATATTCCTCGTTCTATGCTCTGGGCCACTCTTTACAAGAGATCATGTTTTTCAGATCTGAGTCCATTATTGTTTTGGTATCTGGAAATATCAAGAAAGATCTGATCCAACGTTATTTATTTAAATGTTGATTAAGGGCGACTGTGGGGTCAGTGGTTAGCAGGTCCCTCTTTCAATCAGGGGGTTGGTGGTTCAATCCCCGCCCTAGTCGATGTGTCCTTGAGCAAGACACTTAACCCTGAATTGTTCCCTGTAGCTGTGTCTACGGTGTATGAATGTAACATGATTGTAAGTCGCTTTGGATAAAAGCGTCAGCTAAATGTAATGTAACACAGGTCCTGTTCAGACAGAGGAAGTCTCAGCAGCCTGGGGCGACTCGCTAGTTTTCACTGAGCGTGAAGTGTTTTGCAACTGCTTTTGTGTTGCTGTTGCTGAGCACCTTGTGTGTTGCCCCTCAAGGTGCCTTGCGGTTTTTTTCAACGCTTTCATTAATCAAATAACCCAACGTCATTAGTGTTTTTTTAATCCACGTGGTGACTTTTGCAGGATACCAACTGTAGTTACCATGAGCTAGACAGAACACACCAGGAGGCAAATTAGTGGAGATTGCGAGGTGTACTATCAGCTTTTAGCTTGCGTACAGTTTGTTTCGTGTTAAGCTAATATTAGCACCAATTGAAAAAAGGACTTGGGTTTTTCTGTCTGATTAGGCCCTAAAATAACAGGTAAAACATACTATTAAAACCTGCATGATGTACATATTAATAGATGTTTCAAATCGAGTCACATTTAGTGATTTACTCAGTAGGCAGTAATTACTACATTTAAATGACACGACATTAATGCCACACAAGTGTTCGACACAGCTATTAGAAAATATCAAGCAATTCAGTGAACTGGATGAAGGCTTATACAGTGGGAACGCACTGGTTTGTAACATTAAAGTGTGGTCCATTACTGTTATTTCACCCCTTCAGCTCACACTGATTCATGCACTTTGGAGGGTCTGCAGCCTCTATTCTCGAAATCCATGTTACTGACCTGATAGAAACTACCATGAGTTAAGTCCTACTGCACATTGTTTTCAATAGAATGTTGTTTATTAATTAATTGTTTATTCCATGCGATAATTCATTTAGTATTATACATTTGACTACACTAAATATGTTGTAGTGTTGCAATTGTCTGCCTTGTTATGTCTTATATCACCTCATTTGCTCTATTCTTATTTATAATCTGCTCTTTTCCTTTGCTGTATCTTATTTGCCGCTGCAGCGATCCAATTTCCCCACAGGGATCGTTAGAGTTTCATCTCCTCTAGAAATCATTTAATGCACAATGGAACACAGAATGGATCGTTTAACTCTTCATGGAATACATCTGATGTGTAATGGCTGTCCAAAACAATAAAAAGACTTAAGCTCAATGCAGGTTTCAGATGGCTTCATCTGAAGCCGGAGAGGTTATTCACTTTTCCAGTGTTGATACACGCTGTAAGAATTACACAATGCTGTTGGAGTGGACCTAAAGAGTTTGCGGTTAAAAGATGCAGAGGTGCAACTCATTCGTCAGGTAGCATCCCGCCTGCGTAGGTGTCTTTGTGCAACATTTAGACGTATGTTTGAGTACCAAACCAGTGACTTTGGACAACCCGTAAATATCATGTGCTTAAGTTAAACTTGGATTACTGACAACCATTTCCCAATTCATGCAAGTGGCCGAACATCTATTTGCATCTAGTTGGGAACCCTGACATTGACCAATCCGGTGTGGAAATCAGCAGAGCACCACCACGCCAACTTGCTGAAGACAGCCTATTGTTAATATGAAACACACATCCACACTGGCTTTTCTGGAAACTTAAGTTTAGAGTCGTATTTTTGTTAAAATCCTAGATTGATGTATCAATTGTTCCTGGTGATGCATTAACGCGCTGCTCCAACAATAAGGAAACTACACTTTTCACTGAACGACTGCTGTGCCATACCAGTTTGAGCCGGAGTGTACCGAGGGTAAAAAAAAAGTGCAAGGGCAAGTCTGGGAAACGAAGAGGGGCCGGTGGTGGCGTGGTGGTAGCGCGGTAACAAACAAACAAACAAGTGGATGGACTAGTCATCCCGTCCATAAAAATGTGTAAAATATGTTTTACAAGCAACATCCTTATTGCAGTGCGTTATAAATGCAGACCTGTGTTTTGGTCTGTGAAGCTCTGAACTTTAACTGGGGTTTAACACCTGAACACGTCTTTTTCAAAAGAGCAGTTTGCATGTATGTTGCTTTTTCGCTGACTGAACTATTTACCTGGGCCCTTTAAGAGAATCAGAGTGACAGCTGAATGCTTTGAACTATGGGTCATCACTAAGCGGCTCTTTGAGGAAAACCGTGAGGGTTTAGTGTGTAGCTTCGGTCAAAAGGCCATTAGAGCACACGTGCACTCAGACATCTTCTGGTCTTCACTGCAATCCTTTTCTACATCAATACCACGATGTGAATGTGGAGAATAAGAAGTTCAGCACATGCTCTTTTCTCTTCTAATGAATGACCACTCTTGCTTTGTTTGCAAGAAGCAGGGAACTTTTTTTATTTCTATTGTTTTATTTCAAAAGAAGCACACAAGGAATATGTAATATGGATAATGACCAGAGACTGGTGCAAACATGCACTTTAAATTCCCATGCAGGGAGTAGGCCTACGCAACAGTGTTTGTAGTGGGAGCGATTTGGTTTTCTTTGAGGCCTCATGTCTCAGGAAACCTCAGTACTGAACAAACACACACAAGAGAGCACGTCGGCAAACCCCTGAATCCCAAAAGACACTCACACAAACAAATGTTCCATTTGATCATCCAAACAGAGTATATAGTGTCTGTTCCAACAGGCATATGCCCCCCCCCCCCCCCCCCCCCCCCCCACACACACACACACACACACACACACACACACACACACACACACACACACACATCTTCTTTAAGGGACTGTGTTCATTATTTATCATTGTTTATATCTCTGATAGGATGCCAGCAGAGATAACAAGGCTAAAACTGCTGACTGATGGTTATTTTGCAGACACACTTACACGAAAGATGGAACTGCCCCTGCCACACACACACACACACACACACAAGACACACACAGAAAGGGAGAGCTTATAAAGCTGTACAAACAATGGCAATGGGTCAGCTGTGTGGGTGTTTCTTATTTATCATTTCTTGACACATTGCCACTGGAAATAATGGGACTAAAGTGCTGACTGATTCAGATTTAGGTGTCACATATTTGCACAGACACTACTTGGTTGTCTTACACACGCACAAGAAAATACCCTTGGGTCGATGCATAAAAATAGACATCAAAGTGATTAAATGTTAAAGTTCTTGCCCCCTTGGTGAGTTTAAACTGAAAATGTTGCTGATTCGTGAAACACATCTTTGTTTCGTGCAGACGGAGATTTAAGATGGTTATTGAAGAGACTGCTGTTTTTCCTTTTTTGTTATCTTTTATCTTTGGTGGTATACATTCATCGATGTGGTGGTTTTGGCCTGGCTTGGAGAACATTACATTTATAGGTAGACCTTGTAACTTTAACTGTGAACTTTTTGGTTTGACGTTTCATACGTTGCAAAGCTATGGGGCTTTCAAAGATGGTAGCCGGCTGCCACCCTCTGAAGTCAGTGAACATGCTTCTGGAGACCAAACACAATCATTATGGAGACTTAGCGCATTAAGATGTTGCTCTTCTACTCCAACAGCGATCAAAAAGCCTTAACCGGTTATTAAAGCAGAGACACTCGAGATTACTGCATATCAATGCCAAAGAAATTGTGTAAGAAATTCACCTGTGTGCTGTGCCTAAAGCTCACAGTAATAACACATATTGTTTTGGAGCCACACATATATTTCCATTGATCTTACGAAGCCAGACCTTCACCTGAAATACACTAACGTTTAAAAACATCTCAAAACCTCTGGTACTTCTCATTCGTCTGGTCTTCAACTTCGTTGCAGGGGTGCTGATAATACAGCCTACCGTACGTTCTTATAAAAACATCATCCCACATGACCATTCTGCATTATGTTATATGGTTTGACATATTAGTCAGATAATTTGTTTCAAATGAAATACTACAGCCCCCCTCTGTGGTGAAATTGTACTGAAGTATAAGCAGCTTAAGAGGTAAAGTATGTAGCATGTGCAATGACTGGTGGACCATCCCCTTCTTATCATCTTTTAAGTACCATATGGATTTGGCTGTATGAATGGTATCAAGGCATTATTAAGTTGTCAACTTTATGAACTGATCTTGGCATGTACAGTATATATATTGATATAAACCTCTTTTCTTCTGTGTGAGTGTATCTGTGTGTGATTGCGTGTGTGTGTCTGCACTGTCCATTCAAGCGATTAACATCAGGTGTGTCAGCACCTAAGTCTGATGGACATGTCACATTAACCCCTTTCCACTGTGTGTGTGTGTGAGTGTATGTGTGTGTGTGTGCTTGTGTGTGTGTGTGTTGTGTTATGTACTGGAGGAGCGTGTGTGTGGTGCTCGTGTGACACAGGAGGACAGAGTATTTCACGCTGGACTCTCCCATTACCTGAGGTCAGCACTGTTACTGACAAAGTGAGAGAAATGTGTGTGTGAGTGTGTGATAGTGTGAGCGTATGTGTGTATGTGTGTATGTATGTGTGTACGTGTGTGTGTGTGTGTGTGTGTGTGTGTGAGATAAATTACACGGTGCAGGTGTGAACAGCAATAATGACGGTGGCTGGTCTAGACGAGGAGCTGAGTACAGCAGGTTTGGGAGCTCATACTACATTCAACAGCACATTTTACCCTCTCACACACACACACACACACACACACACACACACACACACACACACACACACACGCACGCACATGCATACCAGCATACACACATGCTGGACCAACCATGTCTCCAGTTAAATTACTTTCCTAAACTAATTATGTTTCGAGGGAAACATATGTTTACCCTGGATTGCGATCACAGGTTAATGTTATCAATTAGAAAAAATACTTTTTCTTAAAATAAGTATGCTAATGTTAACAACATTGTAAGCCGATTGCTGCTACAAAGGCCTTTATTTTGTGTCGTTAGTGTTTCCAATGACGAGAGTTAAAACTCTCATTTTATTGAAATAGACAATCTTCTAGCTGATAGTCAATTTCTTTCATTTTTGTATCCACCCGGACCTCCTCCTTACGCTGACTATGATTAAAAACATATTTGTGATGCGACACAAACAAAGAAAACAATTATTGGAAACAAACAAACGAAGAAACACATTAGTGACCTATATCGCATAACAGTCATGCCCTGTAACATAATGCATGCAGTGGAGGTGACAAGCTTGGAGATCTATTATTATGATGTATATTATCTTTAAAACAGACATTACGTTATGTTTGCATTTATAATACAACTTTGACACTTGAATATACATGTATCAATGATGTACATCATACGTTAGACCATTTAAAACACAAGTGAACCAATGTATAGACACAGCAAAACAACAGATATAAACTCAGATATAAGGTGTGAACTAGACCTTGATGAACACTGTAACGCTCACACAGACAAACATTAAACTACACATTCCGCCCGTCTCTGCCAACCCTTCATCCACTCACTTCCACTCCATGAGGCAGTGAAACAGACACCTCTTCAAGTCCCCGAGGACCCCAGATGCAGAGGACATGAGGGAGAAGCTTAGTGTGGATGATGGGACACTCTATTTACACCACACACAAACACACACACACTCAATCCCATCACTCCTTCTCCCTGCTTTCCTCCTTTCAGTCTTCTTTCATGCATCATTCACCATCCTCCCTGCTCGTCTCCTTCACTTCAATCTCTGTTTTCCTAGCTTTCTCTCTCTCTCTCTCTCTCTCTCTCTCTCTCTCTCTCACACACTCTATCCCTTCCTCTCCCTCTCTCTTTTTCACACTGATCTCTCAGATCAGTTTATTTGTACAGAAACATAAAGCTATATAAAAAAAAAAACTAAAGTAAAACAACACACATATCTCTTAAACATCAATCACAAGCTGTGACAGCACCCTTCCGCTAATTGAACTCATGTACCTATCGCCCTATTTACCTGAAGGAAATGACTAATTAAAATTGTCTGCTAAACAGTTGAGAGTAAATGCTCAACACAGAGAAAGCTGCATCTTCCTCCTCACTCTTTTCCATTTAATCTCTTTGGGAATAAAACAGTACAATATCGTTACTTACTAAAGTAGTTTTTTAAGAACACAGTGAGGTCATAAGAAATGCACTGAATTAAATGACCTCGATATTCTGATACATTTTATTGAAACAGATGGGTAAGTGTGTATTGTAAGTAATGAAAATGTATAATGTTGAAGTCTTGGTGAGTTTTCAGCAATTTACTGTAATTTAATGTAGAATATTGTGTTCTAAAGGTGTTTTTTACATTCATAGATCAGGAATTTAACCAAATAAAAGATGCAGTCAAGGTGAAAGAAAAGGCACATATGGAGGCAAACATGCACACTCATCCTAGATGACTAAGACGTGATTAACTTAGGTTAACTTAGGCTGGAGTTACATGTAGGAGTCTGCTATATGGGTGTCTGCGTTGTGGGTAACAGAGTTAAACACACCTGCCTCCTCTCAACAAGGCACCCTGGGGACCTGAGCATCAAGCTGAACGGTGACTCCAGTGCACTGAGTGTGAGGACAGAAACAGGTTCATGACAGCATCGTGCTTAATAAGAAGCTGTGCCACTTGAGACCTGTTGGACACTGTTGTGTGCTATTAGAAATCACACTGGCTGTGATGTGATGCTTGTAAAAAGTTCAGTTGATCTGAAACATTGTAAAATTAAAAGTGGAATGAAGAGCAAAATTAAACTATTGTTATCTTTTAAGAGAACCCTGTGAGACGTCATTAAGGAGACAATGACCTATAGTTTCTCCTGCCTCAGTTTTATGAGCTTCTCATGAGATGATTTGTTTTTATGCCTGTTGAATTGCTCTGTTGCAACCCTATTTCAGGCCGCCATAATCTCATTTCTAATTAATGTTGGACATTTTATGGATTTTCCAATTGTTGTTTTATCATCTTTAAAGCGCCCTGCAATTATTATCTCAAAAGAGCCACAAGAATAACGTTTAATTGTTTGCCCCTTCTGATTGGCCAGTCAGGATTTAAGAACACTTCACAAATTGCCAATAAACATGTACAACTTGTGCCTATGTGAGACAATGCTAAAACAAATTAGAGACCTCTGCCAATTTTATTGTTACTATTTGTACCTGTTTGATGTGGTATGTATCCGGTTGATGTCGTTATTACGTCAAATTGAAATTCAGAACTGTTTCTTCCTCGGAGTTTAGATGTTGTTATGAAGTCCGATTCTGCTATTCCAACGTAAACAATGAAGACATTTCGACAAACATATTGTGTCACTGGAGTTCATTGTAGTGGAAATACAATTCTGAATGGTAAGAAATTACATCTGGTTTCTGACAGTGGGCAAGAGGAGCATCCAACAAATGCTACGCACATAATGTGAGAGGTCGTTATGCCAGAATGCAGAGGAGCAGACTACAAACCAAGTTATGAAGAGACAAAGCATTGTTGATAGAGCAGGTATTGAGATGATAAACACACACTGCACAATCTAACACGCATGCACGCATGCACGCCACTCACACACACACACACGCGCGTCTAGTCCAGGAATTAGACAGACTGATTGGTGAGTGACAACTGAAATTGAATTTCTCTGCAGTGAGAGCCCAGAGGACTCAGGCGAGGGGGGCGCACACACACACATAAACACAAATGTGGGTATAGGCGTGCACGCACAAGCATGGAAAGGCGCACACACAAAAACACACACACAGCATGAACAATTACTGAATAATTGCTGGCACAAAGATGTATACTTTCTCTCAGTGTCAATCTCTTTCTCTCTCACACACACACACACACGCACGCACACACACACACACACACACACACACACACACACACACACACACACACACACACACACACACACACACACACACACACACACACACACACACACACACACACACACACACACAACACACACACACACACACACACACACACACACACACACACGTAAACTCCTATCCCCACAAGTCCCTCGTCTCCAATTTACTGCCAAAGCTGTCTCTTCAAAAAGCAAATCTCTTTTTTTCACCATTACAATGAGAATTGCATCTGGCAAATCCAAACAAAACCAAAAGTTTGAGAAAGGCCTTCATTATATTGCAGCCGGTTAGATGTGATTTGAATGGTGATGAATGAAAATGTCTATCTTGGAGCCAGAGAAGCAGCAACTCCCAATAGCCGGATTTGAAGTGTTTGTGATGTCCTTTAGACAAGTTGTTAAGCTCAATACGAAATGATGTGACTGAGATGAAACACATCAATGCTGGCGTTCATACTGACAGTTCTTACCAAATTCACAAAAATCATCATATTGTGGCTGCAGATGGCACAACACCCCACCTACTGTTTGAAAACAGCCCTAATTGTGGAAGGACCATCTTGAGATTGACCGCTTAGGACTAATCTTGGTCATGAGATAAAAGAACATCAAACATGGCCAGTGCCAGCTGGGTCCACAGGTCCCTCCACCCCGTCGGCGAGCCACCTCCCTGGGAGAAGAGTGGACCTATCGTTTGCACTGGCGGATTTTGAGTTGCAGCCATGGCGATCCGTCTCCGGAGTGGGAGACCTCCATCTCCCAGCGGCGGGGAGTGAGGCGGAAAGACAGCGGGTGCGCCATCTGGCCACCTCTTGTCTCATTTGTGGTCTGATAAACTGTAAGTTCATCAAATTCAGTGTCCCATATCATTATTTCCCAAGCTAGTGTAGACAAATGGGAGTGGGCGTGGTTTCATCTCTCAGCCCACACTTTTTTTTAGGATTTTTTCAAAATGATGCAGTGGGTGGACCAGACCTGAAGGTGTTGCGACACAGATATACAGCTGCACAGACACAGAAAGCAGCTGGATGATTATGATAGCAATATGCTACACAAGGAGGCCAGTGCATCAGAGACTTCAAGGCAACACGCATTGCAAAAGCAGAAAATTGAGGGAAAAATGACTTTATGCAAATGTTCTACCACGCAAAAGAGTGACACCTCAGATGAAACAATTGCATTTGCACTGAGTAAAAATTAAATTCCAAGTAGATCTGAATGCCTTAATCATGTGCTGAGCACAAACATGCCCCAAAAAACAGATAGTGAGAGTTAAAGGAGATACAGAGTCTGTTTTTGTTGTATTTGTATGTGAACGCTCCATCAGATGTCCCCAAAGACCTTTGCTTAATTAATCACGTTGCTCAATACATGCTAACAAGAACGGGGCTTTCGGTCTCCAGTAGTGTGCCCTGTATTGTGCACATCATAAGACTGCAGATAAGAGTATGCTTTGCCCTTTCTCTTCTTAAAAGGTCACTGAATCATAACAAAATAAGGGAGAAGGACAAAACAGCCAAGTTGAAGTGCATCGCAATCAGATATGAACTCATTGTTATTTGTTGTTTGTTTTATGTTCTACTGGACTTTTTTTTGTTGCTTTTAGGATAAATCATGTTCACCTGAGTTGCGATAACCTTGATCGCCTCACAGCACACAGGTGGTACTTAAGGAGGAAATTAATGTTGGCTCTACCAGCAATCATCGCACATCAATGCCGCTATTATTGATTTAAGTTAAAACCGTGTTTCACAGCTCAAAATGTCTGCTGTGAATAAAATGTCCGTCCAACAATAAAAAGGACCTTGTGTACGATCCACTGGGAATTCTAATAATGCCAATTGTTGGTTAGCGGACACTTCCACCTTCACCAACATGCCTCTGCTGATAACAGCAGTCTTCGAGGGATACACTTTGTTTTTTCTATTTTACAGTCAAACACAGCTGTAAACATTCTTTGAAATGCTAATAAAGTTGTTGTGTGACTTTTTTGATGAACCTTCAACCAAAAATCCCCTTATGTGTGAATGGAGAATGTACTGCAGGCTTGGTTTACAAGTGCAGCAGCCAGTGTGGGTTGTATACTACTTTTGGGTGGTAATAATGTTAACTTATCTTAACTGTAATGCATTGAAGCTCAAATGACTACTTGCAGTCTTTTGTCATTTGATATATGGAGCACCTGACTTCAACTGTTATAGTAACTGAGGGAATGTGTGAGACGCCGAGCTATAAAGGGGTATTGTTTTTCTCCTAAATGCTCTATATGCTATATCTCATGTTGCCCAAAAAACACAGTGTACAGTTTTTATATTGAGGTTTCTTTTAAGAAAATATGTTTGGGGGGATAAGCAGCCTTCCCCTCGATGAGGCAGTGAGAGAGACACCTCTCCAGGTCTCTGAGGACCTCTGAGGCTGAGGACAGGAGGGAGAAGATGAGCCTGGATGTTCATACACTATATTTAAACCACATGCAGACAGACACTTACTCAGCCCTCTCTGTTCTTCTCATTATTCCCTACTTCAACCCATCATCCCCACCCCTTGGCGTTCTTTCCTCCAGGCCTACATAGCAATCCAAAGTTTCTCGCTTTCTCTGGTTTGATTTTGTAATGCTTTGTTTTCTCCTTCTTTGTCGACCATACTGATCTTTACTCCGCCCGTCACTCTTTTTTTTTTTCAAACTTCTCCATGTACTGCTAGATTAATATCTGGGTGGCTGAATGGATGCTGTTGTATGATGACACACAGGATATTAATCTGCACAATACTTATTTCAAGAGCAGCGTAAAGCCTGTCAGCTGTGGGAAAACAGGCCCAAGAGAGCTAATGTATTTTTTTTATTAGTCATTGTGCCTTCTACAACATTGTTGTTCTTTACTTCTACAGGATTACTTTTTTCCCCTTTTCTTTTTAATTAGGAAGGCATTGTGGTCAACATGAAATAATAACAATGTTGAAGATGACTACGAGTATGAATGGGATGCAAACACTTTTAAACCCATAAATCACCCTGACCTGAACTCCTTCACTGACGACATGTTATTGATGAATACAAGAAAACTAACGAAACACTTGAATATAAATATAATGCAAGGGACACAGAATTGTTTATGCGTCACATAACATGGTTTCAGTTATTTGAGATTACCAGATTGGTGCATTTATGAAACATGCTTAGGTCTTTTTTTTGTTAAAGTTGCATCACGCTCACTCATATAGAATGAAACAAAAACAGTGTATGTACATACTTACTTGTATTAATGCACTTGTATCTTTATCCTCCCTGCCTTCCTTACGTCTCTGGGCCTCTCATACTGTCTCTGCTTTTCACACACACCATATAGCCTTTGAAATATTCTCTGCTCGTTCATGCTCAGTGCTGGCTGCATCCCCTCAGGCATATTTAGCTGCCTTTCCCCCATATTGTGAAGTCGCTTATTGGAACACAAGGCGTGATCTGGGGAGGCTTTACCAGAGGTTTGCAGAGGTCAAATCCTGCCTCATTTGCATATATGCTATCACAACGTTGTTCCTTGAGCCTCAAGGCAATGTGGGATATTAGACGTATGGGTGCTAAAATAAACACATACAGACGCTAGCATGACTCAGTACTAGTGTTCAGTATCAGATCAAAAGAAATCACTAGTTTGTCATGCCTACAGTGGCTGTTTACCCTTCACTGACTGCTGCTCCAAACAGTCAATATTCTTCCAGTATCTGGATTTTAAAAGCACAAAACCATTGTGTACCAAAGTGCTTTCCAAAAAGGTGCAAATAAAGCAGGGAGGAAAGAGGCACAGCGTGGGAAGCAAAAGCAATAATGAAACATAATGAAAATAAGGATGTAGTTAAAAAAAAACAAGGTAAAAGCAATAGAGCATAAAGAAGCCAATGAATAAGAATTTGGACTGATTCAGCTGATTTCTGTGTTTCACTCCATCACTGCTGCCACTGCCATGTTAAGGTTTGATTAGGTTCAGGCAAAAGATGGAAGTTGTGAATCAAAAAATGAAAAAAAATCAAATCAAATCGTGACAGTTAGAAAACAGAAAGTGAAGCATTACCTTCCAAAGTTTTGAGGCTCTATAGTATGTTACATTACTCTTGCCTTTTTCTCTTGACAGACATGGAGTAATTCACTCATCCACCAGAGGTCCATCTCAATTAAAGGTAAACACAGGCTATACTCGGCAGGGGAACCATAAAGCTATGCTAAACCAGGACCACTGGAGACCCTAAGTGGTGGAGCAAAGCAGCCCGGCAGTAGGAACACAGTAACATTCCTTTAGCGATCAAAGAGCTTTAGATTCATTTCATTTTAGTCCATATTATGTAGAGGGATTATATAAAAGCATGTACATTAACAAATTAGTGTTTCCAGAAATGTGGTCTTGAATGAGTGCACAAAAACAAATCTCTGACAATGACAACTTGAAGAATCAAAGGAAATTAAAAAAAAGAAATATGTTTGAGCACTACTGCTGAACAATTCACAATTTAAGTTTCTTACTAATCAGTGCCGTGACAAGTTCACTAACAATATTGCAACTTCACGTTGATAGTCGACGCCATTAATTGGATAGGATCACATTAAAAAGAAGGACGACATCCACATGATATACTGAGCAACTGTAATTATAGTATACACACAAGTGTGTGAACACACACCTCTCACACACACACACACACACACGTCATTCACACACACCTGTCACTCTCTCGCTCTCGCTCTCACACACACACACACACCTCACACACACACACACACACACACACACACACACACACACACACACACACACACACACACACACACACACACACACACATATACACACCCGCACGCCTCTTACCGGAGTGAAGTTCATGACTTTGAGGATCCAGATGGTCAGCGCCAGGTTGACAATCATGGTGACGAGAAGGAGGAGGATGAAGAAGTACAAGCATCTCTTCCTCCAGCCGTAGATTCCCACTGCTGGGTAAACCTGGGCGCCGCACACCGACGCCCCCCGCTGGTGGAGCGGGTTGGGCTGCGCCGCAAGGATATACTGCTCCTGGGTCATCTGAAAGGGACACAAACATCAGACTTTTCTTAGTCGTATCCTTATGGTCATCATTCGTAGTAGTGGTAGTAGTATAAGTATGATTTGTATCTGCACAGATACTAGACACTGCTTTGCCTCCCTTTTTTTCATGCATTCAGAGCATACTAAGTTTCGGTCATGGTTTTGGGGAGGATGGAAACATCATTGAACAGGGGAAAATAAAGAAGAAAAGCAGAGCCGCATCGAGAGGTAAAAAAGAGAACGACCGAAGCATGATAAAAATGAGGTGGAGCGGTGAAGTGGAAAGATAGCGCGGCATCGAGAAGTAAGAGATAGAAGGGGAGGATGGAGGGAGAGAGAGAAGGGGGAGATAAGACAGCAGAAGAGGACAGAGTCCATTAGTTGTAGTGCAGCAGGAGGAGTCATTGGTGGTAAGAGATATGGACACTGGCTCCAAGGCACCACTATCTCTGTCCATCTACGACTCTCTAACTCTCTCACAATGCTCTCTCTGCCTCCAATTCTCTCTCTCTCTTGCTCCTTAATTCACTTCCTATCTCGCTTCTGCACCTCTCTCCCTCTTTATCGGTCTCTCTCTCACACACACATTATGTCTTTATTTGCTGAGGCTGCATGACCTTAACACCTCACTGACTGTTGCCCCACCCCCATGCCATGCTATTTCCTCCATATAGTCTCACATGATGATACCAACAAGCATTGATGGGAAACAAAAATGCTGACTATTGCTTTGCCTGCAGAAAGAAAGAAAATGCAGACTTGGCCTGTTCAACTTTTGTTGGGTTTTCAGTAGAGTCTCTGAAGCTAATATCAATCCGTAATCCATGTCTCCACATGGGTGCGGTTTCTCTCATACAGAAAAGCAAAGCCCAAGGTCTTCTTGAGCTACTGTTGTCATGACGACACATTAACACCTTTAAAAATGTCAAAACGTCACTTGCCGTTAGGAGTTTTGAGATCGAGGGTGGAATCTAATCTGACCACAAACACTGCAGGATGTTCCTGAACCATTACACTCTACCATCAAAATGGACTTTGAAATCCATAGCCTATATTTTTTATCAACTATTCCCAAATTTATTATCTATTTAAAACAATTATCTATGATCACTTTGCAGAAAACTGTTCGAGGTATACACACACACACACACAAACACACACACACACACACACACACACACTCACATGCACACACGCTGCTATTGATTCAATGTGCATGCTTAATACTGAGATGCAATTATCACCAGCCCATTGCTCTATTCCACAGCAGCACTATTGATTCATAAGCATCGTATCTGACAAACATTGAGCCCTCTCCAGTGTGGGGGCAGGGGGGGTATGTTTTTGCATGGATGTTTCTCAAGGGTAAGAATATTAATCAGCAAAAGAACCAACGTCAGCTTTAAAATTATTATTATTTCTTTTCTTTATTTATTATGATTCAGAAACATTTTTGTTGCCAGGTAGGTTTTCACACTATACAAGTAATTTGTATTGGTGTTTTAGTGCACAATAATACATACTAATAATCATCCACAATTGGCTTTGAAATAAATAATTTGGTGTCACTTGAAGATTATGTGTGGTCACTTTTTTCAATTACTCAATTACTCCTCAATTGCATCCTGCATGCGCCGTCACTGACTCATCCATCGTGTTGCGTAGGCATTTGTTCCGTGTGTCTCATTCCACTCATGGTTATCAATCTAGCTCAGCATCTTGACAAAGTCGTATTTTCTCCTCCCCCATAGTCCCCCAATTAACGTGTATCGTATTCGTCATACTTGTGTCACCCTTTGCTTGCATCTCATTCCTCTTTCATTGCTTTCTTTCTGCACCTTTATTCATTTGTCCTCTCATCTTTATTTGCCATTATTATTTCTCTCTTTCTTTTAAGTCATTGCCTTCCCCCTTAATTTACATTTAAAGCATCTGTCATGGCTCTCGCTCTCCCCCTCACCCATTACACATCCATCAATTTATCTTATCTCAACTTCATACCACTCTCCATCTTCACAGTCTTTCTTCTCCGGGTTTCCTCACTTGCCTCATTTAATTCTTCACTTCCACTCTCTGTTCTTAACTGATCCATTTGGTTCCCCGTCTTTTCCTCCTTACCTTCCTCTGTCCTCCACTCATCCCTCCTTCCCTCACTCTTCCAATGCATTTCTTAGATTGAACATTAATCAATCCCATGGTGCACCACAGCCCGGAGACCCTGCACAGCATGCCCTAACTTTATCAACATCATAATGTCTTGACAGCCATAAAAACAGCCGCTATTAGAGCCGTGTCACCATGGTTACCATTACAGTATACCGTCACCTGTGATCAAACAATGATCTCAGGAGAACCATACTCTAAATTAGATTTTATATTAGGTATATAAATGGGATGATTTTTCGTTTTTTCCCGATATGGTGTTACACGTAGAGGTCAGTCAACTGTGACTTCTACGTCATAAGACGAAAACAAATAAAGAAAAATATAAATAACTATAAATATAGATATAGATCACATAAATATAAATATCAGTTTGCCTGACTATGTGCAACTCTGCAAAATGGAAAGTAGCACATTAAGGCACAAAAAAAGCCACTGAAACCACAACATTTATATATGTATACGGGTTTACTTTCCACTACAGGGATTGGTCACGGTGACCATCAGGGTAACACATGACACTAGGACATAAAAACAACATGTCGATGTGGTTAAACACATCAATATGTGACCAACCTGCATGAGCAGACACGATAACACACTCACACGCGGTATCCCTGCATGGCACCAGACTGAAGCTGAGCTCTTTACTTTGAGGATTAGATGGTAAAAATATGAGAGAACATGAAAAAGACAATCAGGGAGAAAATGAAGAAAAGGGAAATTGATATGACCGTGACCCATGCACATAGACTTATTCACCCCCGCGACACCTCAAAATGAAAACATTACTCTGATAAGAGCTAATAACAAGAGATGAGAGGACAGGATACATTACTTGAAAGGTTTTTTTTTATTATCTTTCAAGCAGCTCAATTTCACATGAAATTTAGAATGTGTTATGAGAAACTAATCATACATTTGCCATCATATGACAAGTCACAGGAGTTCCTTGCAGTGAATAAAAAAAACATGGTTTGGTTCAGGCTGGAAGCAATATGACTAAGGATATCACTATAATGATGGCAATGTAAAACTTCATTATGAAGAGCGTTTCAGTCGCCTGCTGTGATTGTAGTCCCATGGGCATTCCCTTTTTTGATGTGAACTTAAGCTTCTCTTCCATGAGACATTTCAGAAAAGACACTGATGCACGATGTCATCCTCTCATTATGCAACCCGGATGAACGGTAATGCATGTGGGAGGTGAAGTACGTGACAGATTCGGCTTGGTGGACGTTGCAAAAAAAAAAAAAAAGAGACAGAGTTGGCGTCGACACACACAGGTGCTGCCTCATCATGTATGTGAAAGCAAGATAAATTTGTCATAAATTGGTGGATACGGATGAATTTTGACGAATAGAAAAATGGACGGATGGACTTGAAGTCCCAAAGTCAGACTGCTGAAGGTCTCGCTTCATAATATCAAAGTGCAAACAGCATGGCCGATTGGTGCTGCTGCTGACCGTGACGCGGTGGGTCCGCCCCGATGTGTCTGTCAGCGTGTGGGCACCACGCCGCACAGCTCTCCTCTCATCTGCTTATACTCAATCAATACCGGCGCTTCAACATCGCTCCACTTCTGAGGGCTTTGACATTCTCTCTCTGTCGCTCCCTTTCCCTCGGCCTCTTTAGTGCGAGCTTTGGGGGAGAGCATTAACCCTGTGCGTAGTTGAGTGAAGATCAACCACTGTGGGTTTTCTTCCTCTAACAGTGAACATGATATCTGTCGATTTGAGATATCGACGAGCATTTCTGAAATCTGTTCAGCAAGTTATTATGCAGGTATTATTGTTTGATTCACACAGAGCAGTATGTGTGGAAGTGCTGGATGTCCCCATCTATGCAATTATTTACTTTTTAACTTGTAAATAGAGTGGCGAAACAAATCACAGGCCTTATTTTCTTATTTGCGCATTATTGACTGGGATGTTATTGTGTTTAAATATTAACTAAAGATCAATGATTACCCCAGATATTCAAAGGGTTTTGGTACCTCTATTTCCAGTCAAGGGAGAGGCTAGTCCAAACTCATCCAGGCACAACATGTTCCCAAACATGTTTCTTCAAACTATGACTTTCAAAGTGCCCCTGGCTTGTAGCTTCAGTTTTGGACGTGCCAAGAACAGAAGCTCGTTACCAGCATTGTGTCTTTTAAAAAGGAAATGAGGTTTAAGTATTACAACTTAGTCTGGGTTAGGAAAAGAGCATTTTCATGTTAACTTGACTGACTCATGTGACTAACGATTCACGGGAATAACAATACTAACAAACCATCAGAGAAAAATAAGTCATCATTGACCATCTATCTATAATCTATAATTATCTATAACAATTTACAATGAATAATTTAGAATTATTATAGCAATATATAACTATTGATTATTCCCTTACTCTTAAATCAGGCATAATCATGACATCATCAATTCAGTATCTCTCAGATGAATGGACAATCACCATTCAAATTCTAATATCAATTCTAATGACAATACATAACCCTTTCATTACCATATTTTGCCTTTCTAGTTGCTAATTTGGCCGATTTCCTTTTGTTTGTGAGGGATATGTTTCATCATATTTTGTGAAATTATATTTAAAAATATCTTTCACATTATTCTGTGGAGAAGCAGTCAGTTCTATTGGTAAAATGAATGTTAAGATACACAAATAGAAACAAGAACTGCAACAGTGTTCAAGGCAGGTGTGCATATGTGTGACGAAAGGCTCAACAAGGGATTTCATCTCCAATACCTAAACGTGAAACAAAGTGTTTGTGTTCCAACCCACGTACGCATGTGTGTGTGTGTGTGTGTGTGTGTGTGTGTGTGTGTGTGTGTGTGTGTCTGTTAAACCACTAAGCCAACTGAATTGGGTGAGCTCTGTGTTGGTTGTAAGTTGTTGGTTTGGACAGCCTGCCATCCCTCTCTGTCACTGTGGGCACTCAGGTGTTCAGCCAGTGAATGGATCTCACACACATTCACACACACACACTGACACACACTCACACATGTAAACGTGCACACAGTCTGGAAAAAAAAATCCCCACAAGCAACAAGCAAACACAAAGATAGACGGACAAAAATCACACTGCAGCTACATGCACCAGCAAACACACAAACAAAGCATGCATACACACTTGAACAGACACCTGAATACGCCACACACACACACACACACACACACACACACACACACACACACACAAACAGGGCTCCTGTGCAGTGAGGCATTCAATATTCAAACAGATTTACGAGGTTCTGCTGCAGGCCTAGTGTAAAAAGAGAAGACTTAAAATGATAACTCTTTCCCTCCCTCCCTGTCTCTCTCTCTCTCTCTCTCTCTCTCTCTCTCTCTCTCTCTGACCCTCTCTCCCCCTCTCTCTCTCTCTCTATGCCAAAAGCACAACAGCTGTCCCATATAAAAAACCTAAAACAGACAGATAGAGAGGACACAGGGATAGCTGCATTGGAGAGAAGGACAGCAACCAAGAAAAAGAAAAGGAGATAAAAAGTAGAAAAATGTGTGGTAGCTGATTGACGAAGTTATGGTATTTTGGGTGTGGTGGCCTTTGTGCCTAAGTGACCTTCAAAAGGACAACCCATGCTACAGTGAAGCTCCAGCTTTTTAATGTAAACAATACTGGTCCAAGACGAAAGTAAACGTTTCCCAAAACTAAAACCATATACTTTGCTTATTCTGTATTAAAAGATATGTGCAGTTTTTATGTTACTGGTTTCAAGATATATATCCTTAACAAAAATGATATCCTTTTCAAGATGATGGCATTAGCGTTTCCTAAATACAAGCACATTTTCCAACATATTAAGACAAGAAATCTTACATATTTCCTTGCACTATGTATTTGTTGTTGCTGAACTGGTTTGAAGATGTGGGTTCTTTGAGACAAAATGTTTTTACTGATTTTGAAAAATTGAAAGTCAAATGTTCTTGTTCTGTTGGCGGATAATTTAACGCATTTGAAGTAATACAGTATTTCCTTAATTGTGTTGCTTTTTTCCGGCTTTTTGCAGTGTATGATTAATTATATACAAACAGTAAATAACAACAAAAATAACAGTGTAGGGTATTCATCCAGAAGTGGAACCCGGGTTTTCTTTCTTTTGCAAATTAATGCTAAGTACCATTCAGCACCATACTGAAACATGGGTTGTTTTAAGCTGTTTCAACAAACTTGCCTCACTGTGGTCTTTCTGAAGAGTACAACCTCCTTCATCTGATGTTGGTGTTTGTTGAAAGACTGCGTTGGTGCTAAAGGGGTTGATTTATACTACTTTCTCTATTTATCAAGGCTGCAGAGTGAAAAGTTGTTCTCATTAGTCTCTCACTAGATTTAACTCCATACAATGATGTCTTTCGCATTTTCAGGACCCAAAGAGACTAATTAGAAGATCATGGAAATGGAAAGAGAAAATCACAGAAACCAGATGAGAGAGATACAGTGTAAAGATTGAAGAAAAAAAAGGGGAAAGCTCAGGAAATATATAGAGATCCTGGTGTTGTTTGATTGGCAGGTTCACTGCCCACATCAGTCCCAAACCTGGTAGGAAAGCTTCCTCACTATGGACCAGTTGGCATCTCATTGTATTTTCCAGCCATATGCTGCTATGAATGGTATTTGGCTGCGCGGGTGGTTGGAGGATGAATGGGTTTTTAAACCGCTTGGTTGCTCAAAATTGATTGAAAATCAATGCCATATTTTGCCACTTTCCAACAGCAGAAGTGGATGCATATTGGCAGGCAGAGACTTATAACTACAATCAGAAGGAAACCTTTAGCAAACAACACAAAAGATGGACAGTGTAGCTGTGTTTTTAGACTCAACTTTAGTTTCATTATAGAGGAGTTTCCCACTAACTCATCTTATATTTGAAAGGATGTAAGATGTCTGTCAAAATAATAATCACTGTATGTGCCCTACAATTGGAGTTGATTTAGTCTGTGTCGAAGTGTTTGCTTTCACTTGCCTGTAGAATATTAAGGAATAATAGTAATGATAGCCGAAACAAAGTGAAACTGATGGCTAGAGTGAGTAAGTAGAGTACCTGGATGGGATGTGACCATGCACACAGTTTAGGAGGTATGACATTCATCATGCTTCTCTCTTGTTTGTTTGTAGCTCACACTCAGTGGATTGATATAGGTATGATATTCATCAAGAAACACCATGACATTTCTACTCTTGAACATGTATAGTAATATTTGCTGTGTGTATATCTTCTTTTGCTGTGATTACGTGAGATAACCGTACACACCAGTAACAAAAAAAAAAAAAAAGAGTGTTATGGTGGGGTCTTGAGAATCGGTTCAGAATGAGTAAAATAAGCATATAATATGGTCACAGTATGTCTTCATTTAAAAAAATCTAAAAAATCAAATGTGAATTGTGTTCTCATTGATTGCTTTGGGGAGTATTCATTTGTGGTGGTTTAAACAGTGCATGAAATCCCAATGGTTCAGCGCTGGTTCATAGCAGTGTTTCAGCACCACGGACAGCTCTGACGTCTATGCTGGGCGACGAAGAGGTTTTTCCATCGAGCTGAAACAACATCTGCTCGTCTAATATTGTGAGGGATTTTTTTCCGCGTGCTAACAATGTGACAAATCTGCAGAACAAAGCTTGTTCATACGTTTTTGTTGAGCCTTAGTGCTTTATTGCAGTCAGCTCTTTGTCCTACAAATACCCGCGGTCACCCAGAGTCTCTGGTTGCAAACTTGCGCACTGCTCTGATGCATACCTTCGTCACGCAGAGGCATCTAACAACACAATGGGAGTATTGTATTGGCACATTATCCACAAATCCACGTGTTCATGTGCACATGCAGTGCGACGTGACTCTGCAAAATAATGGCACATTCTGCTTGTCATTACGTGGGCCTTATTGAGTACGATCTCCAGAGTTCCAATGCTGTTAAGTGCTGCCTGTAGATGTATGAACTCCCATGGGGTTAGCGGTTTCTCTCTCTCTCTCCCTCGCTTTCTGTATCACTCTCTGACATCATGTATATTTGGCTCTCTCCCCTTGAATTCAGTTTCAGCCCCATTCTTGATCTTCCAATATCGCTGACTTCTTTTTCTCAGCCCCCTCCCTTTTCCTTCCCTCTGGCATGCTGCCTCCTGCTGAGTCAGTATCTGTCAATCAAAAAGCTGCCACTGTTAAACACCGACAACAACAAAAACAGACTTGAGCTGGAGTATTTCAACCTCCTGATGAGATGGATAGAACACTTGGTGGAAAGATAGTTTGCTGGCCTTGTAGCCTGATTTTTGCAACTCTTTCAAACTGACAACAGAGGCTAATGAGTGAGTCTGCTGTCTCCTGGTGTATCCTGATGTGACACCACCTACACACCGTAGGTGGTGTCACATCAGGATACACAACACAAAGCTGAAGATTATTTCATACGACAATAATATGGGTATTGCTCATCAAATACGTATTTCTCAATAATAAAAAAATCATAGCATGATTCATAACCATCGCAAGTTGTCGTGAGCACATGATTAGTCCCAATTATAGCAAATAGAAATACGAAATTCTAACTTCATTATTACTGCGGGAGTCAATTATCCCTGATTAACATAATGGTGCGTTATATGAGATGCCATAGGCGACAGCAAACACTCAATATCATATAATGTTCCAGACGAAGAATGGCTTTAAAAGGAACTAAAATAATAATTTCTGAAATAAATAATTGACTTTACAGAAATTCACCTTGTGAAGCCTGATTCATGCCAGTCTCTATTACTTCTTTTTAGACATGTAACCTGCTTGCAAGGTTCCTTGAAAAATCCTCGAAACACAGGCCTGTGTTTCTGAGTCATGCAACCCATTTGCAACCACAAAAACATGTCGACTCATCGCTCCACTGTCACACAAAGTCAACTGTTGCATTGAAAGCTATTACAAAGAAGCAGTCTCTACTAAATCAATGTGATGTGGTTCCGACAGGAGATGTCATACTTCAGCTACAGACCCAGTAACATGATGATGGGCAGAAAGAGAGAGCGAGAACAGGAGTAGCACAGTTGCTTGTGGGGGTTGTTACAGTGGAGGAGATAAGTGCAGTGACTTTGAAAAAGAGAAGAAAACTCTCTATCCCCTACTGTGTTAGTTCTCAGAGGGGGTAGAACAATGGTAGAGACGCCTGCGTGAGTTTATGTGTGCGTCTGAGATAGTGACACTTAAGAGAGGGAAATACAGGGAGGAATCACACAGAGAGTGGGGAGAAAAAGACGTTTTCCAAGGGCGGGCACGCCGTGAGAGATGTGATGGACGCCTGCTCTAAGTGCGTCACATGCCTGAGCGTATATGTGTGAGTAAATCGTTCCCGGTGACAGAATCAGCACACAGGCTTTATGACCCTGCTCAGTGAGTTGGCCTCCTCCATTATTGCCACACACACACACGCTGTTTGAATACATTACTGTAAAAGTGTTTCAAACTTCTACTTTAACACTGTTAGTTAAACGGAGAATCTAAGCGTGCTGGTTTCGTAGAGCTTAACATGATGTACGCATCATTTGAATGCGACCTCATGATCCTCTCTGTCACGATCAACGCAAGGCAAGTTTATTTGTAGAGCACATTTTAACAACAAGGCAATGCAAAGTGCTTCACATAAAACCATTAAAAGCATCAAAACATAATGCAAAAGAAAAAAGCAATTAAGAACATCCATTAAAACATTTAAAACAGTCAAAAAGCAAGAAATAGAATAAAAGTTGCAATGCAGTTCAAAATAAATAAATAAAATGCAGTAGTGAGATGCAGAACCTATTCAATTAAAGGCAACAGCAAACGCAAAAGTCTTGAATCTGGATTTAATGGAGTTGATGGTCTCTGCAGACCTGCAGCTTTTAGATATGTTCCAGACATGTGGAGCAGAAGAACTGAACGCTGCTTCATGTTTAATTCTGACTCTTGGAACAGAAAGTAGACCAGTCCCAGACGACCTGAGGGGTCGGGGTGGTCCATAAGGTCACAGCAGATCACAAATGTATTTAGGCCCTAAACCATTCAGTGCTTTATAAACCAGCAGCAGGATTTTAAAATCTATTTTTTTTGGACAGGAAGCCAGTGCAAAGACCTCAGAACTGGAGCGATGTGATCCACTTTCCTGGTCTTAGTGAGGACTCAAGCTCCAGCTTTCTGATTGACTTTTTACAGAGACCTGTGAACGCACCGTTACAGTAGTCGAGTCTCCTGAAGATAAATGCATGGACAAGTTTCTCCAAATCCTGTTGAGACATAAGTCCTCTAATCCTTGATATATTCTTCAGGTGAAAGCAGATAAAGCCCTAATAACCCTAATCTGACAAAAAAAACGCAGTGTGCAATGCAAAAATGCCTGTGTTTCTAAAAGATGACGCTGCACATGATTCTTCTTTTATCTTCATGATTGCTGCTTCGTTTCACTGTCTTCGTGTCCTTTTACCTGTGTTCTGCCCCCACTCCTCTAGTTGTCCTCTTACTTCATTTCAGCCTTCTCTAAAGAGTTTACAGAAAGAAACCCAATCAAAGCCTAGTTTTTATTTTGTTTGACATTAAATTAGAACAAATGATGCCTATCTATTAACACTAAAATACAGACTCCACGTTTTTGTACTGGCCACAAAAGCAGATTTGTATATGAAGTCAATGCATAGAGTGGATCAATTCCTATCCCTTGCATGCCACAATCACCATGGAGACCACAAAGCACAAACTATTACAATAGACTGTTTACAAAAAGCACTCAACACACTGCATGCTAAATTGTTTACATGAAGCACCCTCCATCCCACCTTCAAGCATATCTCTTTATCTCCCTCCATCACCGTTGGCATCATTCACTCTACTTGCATTTCTTTCTGACTTCTAATTGAGTTGTGTGTTGTCCGCCCAGCAGCCCTACTCAAAGCTCCCTTTCATGGCTTTGACCAAAGAGTGATGTGTGTGATGTATGTCCAGCAGTCACTCATGTCCAAGTCCCTCTATGGGGCACTCATATATCGACCCCTGGGTCCTGCACAGTATAATAGAAGGAGCGGAGACTGGCTGACAAAGAGGGGATGGAAGAGAGAGAGTAGGAGAAAAGCTGGGAGATAAAGACATTGGTGAGAGTGAGATTTGCTGCATGTGACTGAAGGTATCCAGGTCTCTCTCTCTCTCATTCAATCGTCTTTCTTTCTGCCATCGTTTCCTTCCACACACCGTCCAAAAAGCATCGCTCAGCTGGCTGAATGCGTTTGCTTTGAAATGGCTCTTCCAACCACTTCTGTCTAATGTCATAATAATATTGTGGCTTTTCATTAAATTCCAGGGACAATAACAATAACAGTTCATTAAAAAAGCATCCCCAAAACAAACACAGTAATAATGAACGCATTGCAAACTCTCTCAAGGATAGTAATGTATCTAACTAAATGCTGTTTAGTATTGTGCTACATGTTGCTACAAAATGCAACATTTACCTCACAGTATTCACTGTCCCCTACGTGGGTGTATCAGCAGACCACTTTCAAAAACACAGACTTTAACTTTGTAATCCTTTATAAACAAGTAAATGTAAAATGTTTGGTGAAAAACACCATTAAATTCAAAGTGAGAAACAACATCAATTACATATTTCTTTCTTTCTTTCCTCCTTTCCCTGTCGATAATGAGCCAAACAAACAAACATTGCTGTCTGTGCTTGTGTGCAGCTTTGAGGATGTGTGTCAGTGTTTTCTTGCATACTGACAGTATGTAGTACATCAGGTTAGAAGGATATGGGCGTTAAAGACAAACACACTCAAACACATATTGATGAATGCCGTTGCTTAACTCAATTGCTGGATGCACACATACCATGGGTTGCTAGTGTGTGTGTCAGCAAAGCGGTCAGAGCTGAGTTGCAAAAACTGACATGGGGCGATGGCCCGATGGATGGAAATAAATGAGCTGAAACAGAGGTCAGGAGAAACCATTTCCATCAAATGTAGTTACACACTAAAGAGAGACACAACGTACTTAATCCAGCAATATCTGAGTGATTTCACTAAAAGGATCTAGAAGCATTTTGCACAATATTCCAATGAAACATAACATGTTCAGAAGACAGATCATCAGGTTGGCATCATTATCTTCAATGCTCCATGGTAATATGTTAGCATGCGTGGTATATGGAACAAAAGAACTGTTTGCATTATCCAAAGTAAGATGATTCAACATGTACACTGTACATTTTGTCTGATCTATATTGATTTTGCTAAAAAAATGTTTTGCTAAAAGTCATTAAATCAATTAAGTGGATATAGACAGGCTAGAATTATGTAAGAGCATCCACTCTGCAGCTTTATACATCCGTCTTTTATAAACAGATGGTAACAACAATCTAACCCTCACCTTGTGGCAATACATTTGTCTACTGCAGTATCATTTAGGGCTGCAGTATTTTCATCATTAATAAATCTGAGGATTGTTTTCTCAATTACTCAAATAATAGTTTCGTCTAGAAAACACAAGAAAACTATAAAGTCGAAGTTAATGCCATCAAATATCTTTTTTGTCAAAACCGAAAACATATTTAGTTTACAATCTTTTTAAGAAACTGAAACAAGTAATGTGTTATCGTAATAGTTGCTGATCTAATTGCACGTAATGAGAAAAGCAGTTAGCTTGGAGCAAGAACGCCAATTGACCGGAGGCACATGAATAACTTTAGTGTTTGGTTACTCCATTATACGCTTTAACTTCAGGTGACCAAGTGACTTAGTGTGTTTAAATGACTGTGCGTCTCTACCTACATCCAAAACATTGGACAGACACACACACAGAAATACACTTAATTCTCAAAACAACAAACCCGACATGCAGCATTGACCTGTGCCTGCTGTTACTGTGGTGATATGATTTATTAATTAGTCTGCTGTTTGATTGGCTTGTTAAAGGACACATCTCACAAGGTACTTGTGATGTATCACCGACACCAATCACCTCACAAACACACACACAGGTGAGAGTGACCACGCCACGCATGCAACGCTACAGATAGTGTTGCACTTCAACAGCATGGAACCTGCGTATCCCACAAGCCACCGGCACTGTGCTCATTTTGAATTTAGAGCCCTTAGAGAAGGAAATGCAGGTCCATGATGTTGATGCTACAGTGGCACTGTTTTCTGCTCTGTGAAAATGAATATTTAAGATTATCCCTTGGGTTTTAGAATCGCTTCGGCTTAAGAAGTTCACACTCTAGTCTATCAAAAAGATATGCAGTGAGAATTGCTGATTGCAGCGACATAGTGACCTTAGAATGTATTAGGCATATCAAGCTGGTATTGCCGTTGTTTCTTAATGAATAACATGTCAATCATCTGTGCAATAGATTGTGAATGTAAATGAGCAAGCTTGCTCATTGGTATCTGTGGTGGAAGACAATGAATTATGTTCAAAACTGAACCAATGCACTGGAAGTGACTCATTTCACAACACATTTGCAATTTCAAATATTAAAAGCAAACAAAAAAACACACGTTTCATTCATTTGAAAGTACCAAAATAAATACATCCATGGTCAGCTCTTTTATTGTGTCAGTAGCTGAAACCAGTACATACATCATATCTTACTTTCATCAACATGTCTAAGAATCTGCACCTTTGCTGTGTTTTTTTTCCTTTTGCATTTTCAATAGAAAATTGGAGATGAGTAAGGAGGCGAGGGTTAAAGAGCCAATCGGTAACCATTCAAATGTTACTAAACATTCCTCTGCTACTCACCTCTTCATCACCTATCTACTCCCTCTTTGACCTTCTCAAACAGCAGGAAAACATTCTCTTTTTCCTCATTACCACATACACAACAAGCACATTATCGCTGCCTCACACACATGCAACATACAGGTACATATACAGACATGCACACACACACACAATGTGAATACCCATGCTGCCCTATCAGTATCAAAGCCAAGGAAATGCTGATTTCAATAAATGCTTGTTGAATCTTAATTGTTTTGGGGGCTGTTTCCTTCTTCTCTCTAAAGGCCAGAGACATGTTGGGATTTGGTAAAGAAAATAGCCAAGTAAAACGTCTGACATGGTTTTGTTCTCTCTCAGCCTCCCACTGAGAGAACGTGTGTGGTTTGTGTGTAGGCGAGTGTGAATACACTTTCTGTGTGCCAGCCATTGACCACTTACACTTTGTGTATATGTTAGGGCACACAAATATGCATGTGGGGGTGTATTTGTACATCTGTGTATATGTGAATCTCTACTTGTATGGGTGTATACGGTAGGAGGTTGTGTGAACGTGTTGCGGAGAGAATGTGTGTGCGCGCGTGAGCATTATGTCTGGCTAGGCTTATTGTCAGTTATTTTAATTAAACTGGTCCCCAACTGAGAGGAGAAATGGAGGAGAAGGAAGGGAAAAGACATCGGTCGAGGGTAAAAGAAAAGGCAGGGCGGAAAGAGACACAAGGAGAAAAGAGGAAGAGGGCACAGATAAGTTGCACAATGCTTGAGTGTGACAGAAAAACAAAGAATAAAGAAAGGGAGGAGATAAGTGGCAAAGTAGGGGATGAACTAAAAGTGGAGAAATTAAAGAATAGATGGTGATAGGCAAGAGAAGAAAGGAATGAGGTCAAGTGGAAAGCAGAAGCCTAAAGGAGACGACACAAGGGGGAAGGTGACAAGAAGAGACAAGAAGAGATCATACACCGAAGTTAAAGGAAGGGAATTGGAAGGGAAAACAAAGAAAAAAAAGATTGAGGATCAAAAGACCAACTTCAGCACTATTAATGTGTGTGTGTGTGTGTGTGTGTGCATGTGTGTGTGTGAGAGACAGCCATGTGATCTAAGGTCTTCAGTGTCACTACACTGCCTGTGCCGTGATAGCAACACATTCATCATCTGAGCATCTGGTGCCCTTGCAGCAACACACACGTACGCATAGAAACACATGCACACACACACACACACACACACACACACAAAAGATAAACTACATCCTGAATTTGTTATCGTTGCCTCCCCACTACCTTTGTGCCCTCTATCCTTGCAACCTCTCTTTGTTGATCATCTATTTCTTCTTTTGTTTCGCTTGCTTTTATTTTTTCTTTCCTTCCTTCTCTCATCTTGATGCTCTCCAGTCCCCTTTCACAAGCTCAATCCATTCACAATATCACTTAGCCTTGCTCTCCATCTCACCTGCCTGCTTCTCCCCTTCTCTTCACCAATAATCTCATGAAGGAGCACAATATGATTTGTCTTGTAAATTCATTCACATCATCATCAGCTGTTATTAAGCACGATGCCAGAGGTGGAAATGAGGAAAGGCCACGCCTCTCAGAGCAACATGTTAATATGCACCACCACAGCACATCAGGTGCTAACTGTCATCAACCTAACGGCGTGCTGGTATCAAAGGAAGATGAGGAGCTCTCAGCGGAAGTGTTTTACGAACTTGACCTCGTGAATGAGAGGCTGAACTAACGCTGGGAAGAGAAGTTCCACTGGGTTTTTACTGCTAACTGGAAGTAACAAGTTGGAAACTCAGTGTCAGCCTGCAGACGAGACACTTGGAGGAGGGCACATCTGGATTCAACCCCCACAACCTGATCCTACGGGGAAGGAGTGTTCAGAGGAATGGAAACCGCAAGATTTGGTGTGCTGGGAGGAGATCCCAGAATTTGTTGTTTTCATGGTCAAATTTGTCTGTGTCAAAACTCTTTTGCCATAATTCAAGTAAAATCTTAAAACAGCAGTAGAAACAACTTGAGTTTTATCGAGACCGAAGACTCTGCCTTAATGACTCAGTGAATACACTGTGAGTAGACTTCCCCCTGTGCGAAGGTCATTCAGTCTAAACACTGCATGGGTGAACCGTTGAAGGTTTGAAGCAGTCTTAATAACTTCAAGTTCATCACCTTTTAATGAAAAACTGGATCCGTTTCAACATTTTGAGGCAAGTAAAAATAACGGAGTGATTTCTTGAACCCGGTGAAGCCGCCACACACAATGTTTCTCATTCCTGCTAATGTTTTTACTTGCATTATAAATAGTTTAGGAGATTCATAATAAATACACGTTGGTCTATGGATGATTAAGAATGCAGCAACCGTACAATTTTAAGGACCTTTGCGTACCACTGGTAACACTGGGATAATTACATGGTCCCAGTGTGCACTGTGGATGGATATAGCAACTTCCTGTGTACTCATGATAACCGGCTTTATTCCAAACACCAATTTATATGAAGAATATTAACTATATTAACTATTAACTAATGCTTCAACAGCTTTTGCCTGATGTTATTTATTGCTAGAACCATATTGCATCATACGTTGTTCCACCAACAGATAAGGATATAAGCAAACAGATATGGGCATATTGGAAAGCACTAAGTAAAAAACTACATGATAATTACATGAAATAGCTATAACTTAAGCCCAAATTACAAACGTGCCAATATGTTTACAGTGAAGAGCATCATCTGTGGCTCCTTCCAGCAGACTGATGCTACGTAGAAATCATATGAGAATAACTGTCAGAATGAATAAATAAATTACGGCATAGGAATCTTAAATCTTTTGAGCTTATTTTACGGTGACCCAATATGACTGAAGTACCTAGTTAAAAGACTTTTTTGTATTCATGGTTAGGTGCACAGTTACACATTTCAAAGGCATCTACTTAGTAAGTCGTGTTCCACGGAAAACCAAATGCTACAACTTTAATCACAAATGAAAAAGCCATTAGGTAGCAGTCACGCAATCATATTTTAAGAGCAGAGACCGCAAAATAAATTAAAATGTTATTTTGTTTCGAGATTTTTGTTGAAAATCACTTTCTGTTAACTTTGCTTTTGCAGCTGAATTATATGTCTTTGATAATGGAAGAAAACACTTTAACACAAAAAGAAAAGCTTAAAACTCAACTGAACCACAAACATGTTGTTTTGCCACAATGTGTTACCGTGCATCTGAAATTAAAAAAGTATGGAAAGATACCAAGTAGGTGGGAAAAGACAACCGTGTTGTGAAAACCTTTGGGTATCAAATTCTAAGATACAACATTGGATAATTTCATCCTTTGATAATACTTAAAACTGTTACAGTCATCATGTAATTATCAGTTTATCACGTCTCAGTTTTAAATTAAGCAAATAGCTACTTTTAAATATAAAGTGTCCTGGAAATGCTATTTTCATGAGCAAATGTATCGGTTGCTATAACACATAATGAGCTGTTATGCCTCAGTGGGCATCTGTGATGATGGTGTTAATTCTGGCCCTTTCATACTCATGTGATTTTAATGAAAACAAATATGCCTCCATCAGTGTGCATTCATGACTAAGTGCATTGTATATCTGTATGCGTGTGGGTCCTTGTATGGCTAGAATGTGTTGAATGTGTCAGTGTGCACAGCAGCAACCACGAGGTAGATATGAACAACAAGCTGGGTTGGACAACAATGAATGAAAACCCAGAGAGAGTTGCTAAGGACACACACACACACACACACACACACACACACACACACACACACTTGATTGAGTGCTGAGAGGGCAACTGGCACAACACCAGAGACGAGAACAAAACCACAGTGAGACCAAAGGGAGGGTAGGAGTGATTTTCTGCATTCATCACACAACTTGCAAACACAGAAACCTTAAAACAATCAGAGATGTTGTGTCCATTAAGTGCCTACAGTGGAGGACAGTCCAAATGTACGTAGAGAAACAGACGGCAAAGATGCGAGTTGGACGCTACAAACAAACTGTGGAACTTTACAAGGAACTCATATAATAGAAGTTATAAAAGAATAATAATTAACCTTTTTGCGATGAGAAAATATACCATAGTGAACCGCCAAGGATATATTTTTGAGACGTCCCTTTAACCGACAAGCCCCTGAAGGGTTCCAGCTGGAGCATGTGTTTGACTGGCAGCGGAGCCAGCAGGGGTATGGAGATACGACCTCCAGTTAAGAGACCCGCTCTATAGTAACTGGTTTACAAGGAACAGACCGTGTAATGTCTGCAGTATTACTGAAAAGACCACACAATGTGCATGAGATCTGTGCAACCGTGGCATTTGCGTCCCCCGGTGTCCATTTCTTTCCTTGCCCATTCAGCGTGCCAAGATATATGTGATATGTGTCCATGCTGTAAGAAATGTTTGCTGCGCAGTTTTGGAGACACTTTTTGTGTCTCTGTGAAAGTTTGCTGTCATGCCACCGGTAAAACGGTCGCGGTAACAGCTTTATTTGAAGACAGTGGGGCTGCGCCATATATATATAATTACAGCACCAACATTGCGATGTCACACCGCAGGATGTCGGTGAATTAACTCAACCACTTTTTTTGCTGCTTGATACAAACTGAATACTCCCAGGGTTCTCATGTGCCACAATTAGTCCAGTGTTTCCCATGATTGACCTGTCTATTGACGGCTGCCATTATTTCATATTATAATACGGGTAGATGAAATCTAGCATTCTGATTGGTTGAGAGTGAGTCATGGGGTGTACTTTATTGAGCCATAAAGTCCTGTACACCTGTTTACATTTATCTGAGCGTTCCATGCGCACTCAAAATAACAGGTAGATTTTGTCATTTCAAGCTTGACAGTACCAAACATGTTTCGTGTGAACTTCTGGAGAAGCACTTCACCACCGAGCCACCGGCAAAGAGAGCAAGAGTGGTCGGAAGCGATGTCATCAGAGACGAAGGGGACATGAGAAACGTTTTCTACGGATGCACAATTAATGGAGATAACCAAATCAACATGAACAAAATGTTAATGTTTAAATTAAATATTATTGTATTGCAAGTGTCCCATTGTCATTTTTGTTGTTTTAATGGCAACTTTTATAAAATGAGCAATGTGATTGAATGAGATGGTGCGAGATCTAGCTAGGCTAACAAACGTGATGTTCCCAATGCAGATGTTTGGGGACTATTTTGGGGACTATTTTCTCTCGGCTACTGAAATGTGATACACAACGTTTGGTGGCTACAACTATTTTGTGCTGAAAGGCAGCTTACTATTTACTTACTATTTATAATGTCGCTGGCAACAGTATTATAAAAGCAATAAGTACTTGAGGCAGTACTGTACTGTCAACAACACCCTTGAAGAGGATATTATTGACGATAAATTTATCTCAACGTCTTGTCTTTCAAAATAAAGTTAAATATGAGTCAAAACGACTTCCTCTGATGAAAAGGAAAGCAGCGCTAATCATGATGAAGAATACTCGTTACACTCCCTTATAATTTTATGTCGGCAGGGAACCTCATGCATGGTATGCCCTCGTTGATAAGCAATATTTTTGCGTCTGATGCTGAATTCTAATTTCTAATGCATGAAATGATCAGGTTCTTAAGTATGTTGGCCAAATCCATGAGATACCTTTACTGAAGGGACAGGTTTACTTTAAGGTTCATAATGTGCACGGCTCAGCAGCATGCAGCTAAAGGTCCATAATCACCCAAGTCATTGGCTTAATTAACATGGGTGAGATGGCTGTAATGAAAATGATGTTCTCTGCCAGTCCCTGAGATCGCTGAAGTGCCAAATTAATTATGTAGAGTATCTGAACATGCAAGGCAATACCGAACGCGTTGCCTTCATTGTATGAATCCTCATCATCAGTCACTGTCAGCAGAGCAACTCGTTCTGGTGATGATTCTTTACTCCATCTGGGTAGTTTTGTGCACTTGAAGACAGGACTTCATAATCCCCAATATGAATAATCATGGTCTCATGAAAAAAGCTTCAGCTTGAAACACAAAGAACTACTGGGTTGTGTTGCTGTTGATGTAGACCAGCTTCGCTTGGAGACACCTGACTAAACAGAAATACTCTCATATAATTACTCACAAAAAAAGGCTTCTTGACTATGAATAAGAAAGATAAAGTCCACTTCCGATACCCAAGTGCTGTGCTGCACATAAACATTGTTATTAATGAGGTTAAACACAGCGCCATTGTCCTGGCGTCTATTTGCCGATGAAAAGAACTTGCAACACCCTCTCTTTAACTCAAAATAAATGATTAGTTTGCGACCGAATGGCTGTTTTCCGAACAAAGTGACATGCTCGACTCAGGACAGTGTCCGCCTGTTATAGCTCTTCTCTCTCTTGTCAGATACCAGCACGGCAGAGGGATTGCCACGCTGCAAGAGATGGATATGGCAGTGCAGAACGACAAGCAGTACTTTGAAAGAAAAGAATGAAATGAAAGCAGGGAGGGGAAGAGATGAGGGCTAGATCAGACACACACACACACACACACACACAGTAGTCCAATGTTCCAGCTCATTTCAGAACAACATCATCCGACAACAGAGAAGCTTCAGAAGTGTCTGGTCTCACACGGTTCACAGCCATGGGAAACAAAATCAAAAAGCACATTTTCTCGAAACAAACTTTTCTCTGTGTGCAAGGGATTACAAAATTTAAAAAAGACAGCCACGCCATAATCAAAGCAATGACCTCTTACCTGGTTAGTGAGGACAAGTACGGTCCTTCAGTTTTAATTTGCCTTTCATGTTTGCTGTTTTTTGTACATAATTTGATGCACATAATCTTGCTGATGCAGATTTTATGAGCACTTATTTTCAGCTTGGCTGACTTCAGAGGGATCGTAACCTCAAACATTTGCAGTGTTAAGAGTCAACGAAGCTACGGCAATTTTTGCACAGTGTGACTTCTTGCTTACTGTACTGTAGCAAACAGCTGGCCACCTCTGTCCTCATCCCGCAGTATGAATCTCTTTTCTGTCCGCTTCCCCTCCATCTCTCTGCCACTGTTTCCTAAACAGCTGCCATTATTTCATAAATCTACAGTATGACTGACAGCTTGGGGGTCAACAATTCTTTTAAACTTATCGTTTTCAGCCCCTTGTTCCAGATACATCCTGAACTTGGCCAAGCCTCTTGGCTAAGAGTTTGTTCAGATGTCAATTTTAGTATAAAGTTCACTAAAACACATTTCCCCTCGGAGAAAATGTCCCTTGTGTAATTGTTATGTTACCATGTACCATGTTACATGTACAATGTTTCATATGTATCTAGTGAAGTACTTTGGCAAAATCCTCAGTGGAAGTATAAATGGAAATACTTCTGCTCAGTGTTATCTTCCCTTTGACAAAATACCAACAATTTGAAATTGATCTACACATGTCTGCTGTATTAGATCTAAATTTGATAATTAACGATCAGTGAATCAGGTTATTTTGCAATAGAGTTCTGCATATTCCTTGCCTGCAAGTGCAGCCTCCTGCTGTGACGGCTTCAGCTAACTCACAAACATCATGTTCTTTGATAAAGATAACGGCGACATTTTTATTTTGTTTCCAAGAGAGAGCATTTCAGGTATATTGTTCAAGTGAAATAGTTTCTTGTAGTTGTCCACCACAGCACACGATATATCTGCTCTGTGTATTATTTGTCCTGTTCTCCCTTTAATTGTATTGTTCTTCTTTTTTTTAATACAACAGACTACTGTTAGGTATCGCTCTACGGAGAGGGATACTTTATTTGGATACAGTCGATCAAATGTTGCTTCACAACACAAGAGCCACAAACTCTGAAAAACAATCCACATCAGTGTTTCCTTCTCAAGTCTCCTTATTATCTAACTTGATATACATATTTGCAATTGTCCACACATATGCACATGCAAATGTCACTTTGTTCCGGTGCAATGCTGTTTTGGTCGTTACTCTTCATAATCTCCAACAACACGCTGTCTGCCTGACATGTAGGATACGGTCCAAGCTTGTTGACTTTTGTCTCGACTCTCTCAATCAAACACAGGCCCCTCCAGCCGGCATAGGCTAAAGTATTTTTGGTATATCCCTAAAGACTTTTATCTACCTATTTTTAGTGTTAAAAAAGGGATGTCATGTCACCAACATATTACGTTGGTCAACAACAATAACCCTGTGCACAAACCCCTTCTTGTGTCCCCGTGCATTACAATGAGCCTATCCTTTTGTCACCGCCTTCTGTCTGTGCTGCATCACTCAATATACGTTGGAACATTGGATCTTAATTATCATCCAAAGATTTACAATTACACTACCGCTGGGTGCCTTTAGGGCTAACATGGAGATTTGGTGTCGCCTAATGGAAATGTGATCTTTGATTAGTTTGCCTCCCCTCCCTTTTCAACCATCTCTCCTCTCTCCCTGTCCTTCCATCTCTGATTAGAAAAAAAGACCCAACGCTTGGCTCAGAGGAGAGGAGGTATAGGGCTGCAGGGGTCACAGCTGGTACCCTGGATTAGGACCTGGCACGAGACAAAGAAAAAGAGCAGAGAAGAGGAGATTGAGAAATAACTGAAAATAGGAGATGGACAGATGGAGGGTAAACTGAAATAGAGGACTGGAGGGAGGGATAATGATGAGACTTCTGAATAGAGCTATTGGCTGGAAAAAGTGAAACTGATTGGGCTTAGAGAGTTATGGAGGGTGAAAAGAGAGGGAGAGAGAGATGGATGCAGAGGGGTAGAGCCCTGTTACTTGCTGTTGACCACTAGTTTTTCCTCAAAGTAGGATTCTTAGGCACAAAACTGGGGCAGAAATGGACAAAGGCAGGAGGAAATTATCTTGCACCTTTCTTGCTTATATCTCTCATCTCTGATTGTGTTGGGACCGCTGGCTGCTCCCCTCTATCCACCCCCTGGATATTCCTCTCCTGTGCTTAATAGATTGTTGTTGGCCACTTGGAAGCAGCACAACAAGATGTGCATACAATATTAACATATTATCACCTAGGCTTGTTTTAGTTTTTTTCTTTACCTTTGCAGTTATTAGTATTACATTTCAGAAGTAAGACGTTATGAAATAATGTCTAGATTCTGTGCCCTACTGTGCATTTAGAGATGTTTCTGGTGGAGTGACATATCCACCTGTTGAGCACCGACAATCAGCGCTGAGTAACCAGTTTTCCGTTTCATGTTTGTTCATGGATCTGAAACCCTGCATCTCCATTTTCCATATGCCTGCTCGCCGAGACTCTATAAGACTAGTTAACGTTATGTATAGGGCTGTATCGAGTGTCAGTTTGTACACTCTTCTACTCGCTTCTATCAAAAACATTGGAAAAGTTATGTTATATATTGCAGAGAGCTGAAAGGTTCAATAATTCCAAAGCTCATTCAGATGCTGAGACGCCTGCAGTGCCTGCATTTATGTATATTCATACATGCAGCTGAGATCACAGTGATCAAACTCCACTGGCTTCAGAAACACAAGCCAATCCCAGTTCCTGCAGTCCCCGAACTGGTAGCCCAGTCAATGCCGTAGCACTGGCGTGCTGTTCAATTATTTAAGAGCAAAAAGTGAGCTAGCGGTAGCTTACAGACACAGCCGCCATATAAGCTGAAAACCCCCTTTGAGGCAGGAGTATAAATCCAGTTTGAGAGTGAACCAAAACAGTGAAGTTGCAGGCTGTAAAAGCACAGCTGAGGGAAACTGAGTTGCATCATGTTATCTGTGGTTTCATCACTACAAGCAATACCTTTCACATGCCATTACATCCATTGTTATTACAATGTATGTAAGTACAGCGGCTTTATTTCATGTGATTTTGAAACAGGATTTTGGGGTGGGAAATTAAACAGCGAGGGATTAGTCGTCATCACTGAAGAGGCTCCTTTTTTCCAAAAAGTTCAAGTTCCTTATTTTATGTATTTGTTTTGTCATAGTTATCCTGCTCGTTTTTTTTACATTTAATCCAAGCAAAAACATGAAGGAAAATATTAGACTTCCTGTGTAGCAGAGGATTTCTTTCAGGTAAGACCTTGTATCTCTACACACACACACACACACACACACACGCACGCACACACCAACACACACCCTCTCCTATAAGATGTACGTAGTTGGCAGAGATCCCGGACATCTGTCTTTCTCTGGTCAAAATGTGCCAGACTGGACCAGCTCAGCCCAGTTCAGGGTCAGCAACATACAATACATCATAAACCTCTCTCTGTCTCTCTCTCTCTCAGCCTTCGATCTTCCTCCATCTGTCTTTTCCAGCCGCTGTCTCTCCCTTTATGTATCTCTGACTACAAATGCAGCACATCTCAGGGTGAGCTGCATAGTCTCCATCGCATCTTCTGCTCTCTGACTCACTACTCAGTTGTTTCTTGTTCAGCACCATCACCCCTTGCTGTTTGCTATATGTGTCTTGCCCTTTTGTTATATACCTGTATTGGCTTCCATTCCTCCTTCTGTTGCTTTACTCCATCTCTCTCTCTCTCCCTCTCCTTCTGTTCCGTCTACTCGTCAGCAGAGCCCCAGGGTTAAAACATGCTGGCATCCACTAGTCTGGCAGGTGTATGTGTGTCTGTCCGTGTGTGTGTGGAGGTTCATTACACAGTCGACATCTGTAGTATGTGTGTGCTATTCCTATGTCAGTTCCATATAAAATGTCACAGAACATACAAGAGATGCCAGTTAACCAGCTGTAGGCTGGAAGAAATGGAAGGAGCATTGTGCGTGCGTGTGTGTGTATGTGTGTGTGCGTGTATTTGTGTGTGCGTGCGTGTGTCTGTGTATGCCAAATATATCACTGGATGAATCTGTTTATTTTTACGTAATATTTGTGGAATAGTGTATACTTTGTGTATACACTGACTTGTGTTCGTACATTTCAGATTACCAAAAATGTTTGACCCTTAACCCTCTGATGCACATGAGATTAAATTATGTTGCTGTATCTCGGCATCTCATGGCTTTTCATTTATTTCATGAATTACTCAACCAAGTATTTTTTTAGCATCAAAAACTATTTTTACGATTATTTGATTTTGTATAATTTGATTAAAAGAAAAGTTTGTATCACTATCCCGATAAAGGGCAACCTTCTGGATTTAGCTGTCAGTTATTCTCTTGATTCATACATTTGTTTGGTCCATAAAACCTAATCCTAACCCAACACTCAATGATTTGACCGATACCTAAACAGTAATAAAGAAACCAGAAAATGTTCACATTTAAGAAGTTTGAATCAAATCATTTTAATTGTTTGGGTGGTTTTAAGTTGTTTGGTTAGTTTTTTGTTGGCTGGTTGTTTGGGACAGCCAAAGTCTTCTGTGTTTCAAGCTCCAGGCTGTTTTTCAGAGTAGTTAAATAATAATAGTGTTCTTTTATCGTGGACGTGTGAGGACCATCATTAGGCCAACCAATATTGTGAACGATAATCTCTTCATATTGCTAAAGTTTAGCAGACACACGCACCCACATGCAGATACTAAGATGCTTCTGGTACACTCTTGAACTTTTCTGACTCAGTCGCACACACCCCCCCCCACACACACACACACACACAGACACACACACACCGTGATTAAAGACTAAGGCCATCTGGCGCTGTAAAGAGAGCGAGGGGAAAGCACTCTCATGGATGCTGATGCAAGCCTTGAGACATGTCCTTTATATCCTCTTTTGCTTCCTTCCTAAGTTTTCGGCTTCCTGTTTGCTCACTCGCATCCTCTATTCTTTGCCCCATTCCTCCCTCGCTCTGTATCTTCCTCTCCCTTGCCCGTCCTTTCCGCAGTAAAACCACATTAGAAACCAACTTATCCATATTTGCTCATGTTTTGAAATGGATGTGGGAGAAATAAACTGTGTAACCACCAGGTACTTCTTTTCAGCCAGCAGCAGTTAACAGATGCTCAGGGAGATTGCTGGTTGCTATTGCTGTGAGACTAATGAAAATGGGAGTGAAGCACAGCAGCATTTCACTTAAAGTAAGAGTATTATTCATACAAAAGACTCTTTTTGGGACACTTTTGGGATTTTACATTTTGAAAAATAGGTAAGTGATTCCCAAAAGGAGGTGAAAACTGCAAAGGTGGGCAGCTATTCTTTTCTATAAGGGTATCAATTCTCGAAAACCTACAGTACATTTTCCTCGCAATTATAAAAACGACAATATCTTTCAATATTATACCTTTTGTGTTCTATGATGAAAATCAATGACTTAATGTGTTAAAATGTAATAAAGGTCAAGCTGAGATGTTGGTTATTCAAAATCAAGTAAGGCTGAATGTAAGTGGATTCCCTGAGGCTAGAACTCAAAATAAAAACATTGTGCAGTTCAGATTTTAAACTGCAGCTGGATTGAAATAACCAAATCACCCTGTTGCCATGGTAAAATATGCAGCAAAATAAGAGAATGTTTGCTTCGGCTCAATTGTCAAGGACCAAGCTAGTTGTTTGGCCCCATAATTATTGGAAACTAGCCTCATTCCTGTTTCAAAAATCATTAATCTTTACCCACTGTGTGAACGTATTCATAATGGTAGAAAGTGCAAGTAAGTAAAGTGTATTTAGTCTAGCACCTTTCACAGAGCAAAGGTTAAAACATGCTTGTCAAGAGTAGCATTGTTAAAAATCTATCGTAAAAAATAAATCCTGATCTTGATGGGACTCCTCTGAGAAGAAGATGGGATGGGTGTGAAGTGAGTCGTCCTGCTAGACCTGATCAACAGCCTCACCGTCAACCAACAGGATCCGTGGCTGGCATGCAGTGGTTAAAGTGCCTAACAAAATGCCAAGCTGCAACAATAACCCGGTGCACAGACAGGTTGAATCCATCCTTTACCGCAGGCTACTGAGTCACCAGTTCACCCACCAGGGAGAGTTAGCAGCCACTGTGGTGGACACATGCAGCCTCTTTCCCAGTGAGTCACCAGCGCATCATTTAGCGTATAGGCTGTCAGCCGTGTGTCTCTGTCAGGGTTTCCGCGAGGCTGCTGGCGGTGAGTATGAAGTCATCAGTAACGATATAGCAGTGAAACGTGGCAGTGCCGTCTATGTACAGTTTATTTGACAGAGAATAAATGCTACCACTCATCGAGACCTCCTGGGTCTTGCTGTAAATCAGGAGGATCAGCTATTTGAAGACATTGTTTTTACTGTTTAACTGATGAGTATTGAGCAGCCTGGTTCTTACTGTTGGTTTAACTGAAGTTGAATTTTTAACAATGCTAGCTACCAACAGTCAACTTTGGTGTATTTCCAGAATGTCCTTAACTGGCGTCACATACTACATACTTAACTCATGTACATACCGCACTTATTTGAAGTCAAACTATAATCTTTTTATAAATCAAGTACTTTTGTTGCTTGAATCTAACAACATAGTTTTGTTTAAATTCATAATGTTGACCACGTGCTGAAGTCTACCCGACTAAATTGCATATTGATAAATGACCCTTAAGGGGTACCAGTGTGTTAAAAGTGACGCCAAGGGGTCCTGACCGAGTCTTCGTCTGGAGAGATGTGGTGCCTTGCCATATGTTTTAGCGAGTAGAAAAAATAACTCTTCTTTCCCCTGACTATACCTATAATACATTTCTATATGGGTTAAGGTGTGCTGTTTAGTACTCCATCCAATTCATAAACCGATACACTATATACTCTCACTAGTCATACTTTTCTCCCACACAGGGGGAAACACCATTGCAGAGTTAAACCAACCTATGCTGGTCTAATCTAGGGTATACTGCATTTTAATATGCCAAGCTCTATGCTAATCACCAGGAACGGGATGCTGAACACCTACTTAAATGCAAACATAGGAACCTCCATCTGTCCCTGGGGCGAGAGAGGAGGAGGTAATTTACATGATTAATTACCTATACCTAACAAGCACTGGCGGTGTTCAGGGCTCCCAGGGTTCCTCACATAGGATGTTGATGGTGTGTGTGTGTGTGTGGGGGGGGGTGTGTGCGTGTGTGTGTGTGTGTGTGTGTGTGCGGGTGCGCGAGTTCATCTTTGCATCCCTTTTCCAGACTCCATACTCTAGTCAGTTAATGATCTATAATTAATGATGCAGTCTTATTTTGCAGTCTTACACTTTTATTATGAATAGAAAAAGTTGGTTCCAATTTGATTTCAACATTTTCAATGAACTCCTCATGTTAAACTTTACAAAATAAAAAGCAAGGTACAAATACTCTCACTTTATTGCTGCTTTTACTGAAGAAATGCTTCAACTTTCTGTCTTATGGAACTAGTACTTGTGTTTCAATTACTGTTAACTTGATACTATTTTCTAATTCATCATTAAATGAGAAACCATTTATTGTGCTTGCTAATCACTACACTAAACACTACTAAACCACCTGGTCAATCCTGGTCAAGTGCTGCCTATACTTTTTGATATAATTGCTGCTGTAGTGAAGTCAAAGTTGATATGAAAACTAGGTGGTTAAAGCCCTGTGAGGCAAATGTGTGATATTGGGCTATATGAATACATTTGACTTGACTTGTAGTGAAGTTACAGACACCAGAGCAACTAATGAAAGAAATATATGAAACGTTGAATGTGGGCTAAAGACGAGCCTGAAGGACTGCAGCCATGAATGGATAAGGAGGATTGGTGTTCTTTTCATAATGGTTGTGAAAACATTTGACTTGTATCCCTCGCAGACAGGAACATCCAACATTCTCTTTGCATTTTGCAAAGGACCAAAATGTACAAAATGTGAAACACATTAAAATGTAGTAATGCAGTAATGCTGCAGTGATGCTCTCTCCATCGTTCTCTCTCTCTCACTTCGAAACTGACTGGAGACATATGGACGGTTCATTACCTGCAATATGGCAAAGCAGCTTCCACATGAGGCATGTGTGTGTGGGAAAGTGCACGAGAGTGTCTCGGTGCATGCTGCCTAGAGTGTGTGTGTGTGTGTGTGTGTAGGTAATAGGCTGCACCACAATGCCAGTCTTGTGATTAGGCAGCAATCAGAGGCTAACAAGCTTTAGATAGGACACATCAACACACACTGTCCCTGGAGAGCACGCTGTCACACATCCTCGCCGATGAGATGGAATAACATGTGTGCACACAGTAGATTATATTTCTATAAAGCCATGCTTTCATTAACAAACACACACACACACACACACAAAGGCATACAGACACCGACATACACACAGAAGCACTTATAGGGAATTAACAGCAGTCGGTGAATGTCAAAAGTTAAGCATAAAATGTTCGTAAAACATTGACAAATATATCTGTATGCTGGGAAAAGAGAAACACATATATCCATATTAAGCTTGAAGCTGTGTAGCAGGATAAATGATCATTTGAGGATGCTCATAAGGAAAATACCGAGGTACATCCTGGCTGCATGATGCAGTCACAGGTAGAAGCTAGTCAAACATTCTCTTAAAGCAATCGAATAGTTTCCCTAAATGTTCATGTAAAGAGAAAAAGGCCCTCACCCTGTGTGAGGGGGCAGGTGTGTGGGAGCTGCACATCAGCTCTCTCACAATGAAGGCTCAGCAGAAGATGTTGTTCCTGAGGCAGCTGAAGAAGTTCAACCTGCCAAAGACAATGATGGTGCACTTCTCCACTGCCATCATTGAGTCATCCTCTGCTCCTCCATCACCGTCTGGTACGCTGAAGCCACTGCCAAGGACAAGGGCTGCTGAGAGAGTGATTAGCTGCAATCTGCCTTCCCTCCACGGCGTGTTCGCCTCCAGGACTCTGAGGCGGGCAAGTACGATTGTATCCGCCCGCTCTCAACCTGGACACAAACTGTCCGAGCTCCTTCCCTCTGGCAGGAGGCTGCGGTCCATCAGGACCAAGACCTCACGCCACAAGAACAGTTTCTTAGTGTTACACACCCTTGCATATCTTTTCTCTATTAAAATACATGTGACACTTTAATACTTGTTTTTAACATACTATTTATTTGTTTATTTGTTCATATTTTAAAGTTTATTATTTGGTCATACTATCGCACCGTGTTTTGCTGTCACGCACCAAATCACCAAGCCACATTCCTTGTATGTGCAACGTACTTGGCAATGAACAGTTCCTAAATCTGATTCTGATTCTGAAAATAAGACAACTCAACTTCAGATATAATAATAATAATAATAATCCATTTAATTTATATAGAGCTTTTTAAGGTTCTCAAAGACACTTTACATGTTACATTCATACACCGTAGACACAGCTACAGGGAGCAATTCAGGGTTAAGTGTCTTGCTCAAAGACACATCGACTAGGGCAGGGATTGAACCACCAACCCCCTGATTGAAAGAGGGACCTGCTAACCACTGACCCATAGTCACCCTAGATGTGCCAAACGTTCTTAACTATCCAAATAACTATCCTGAATGATGAATCCAACTAGATCATACATTGAAGGCTTGTAGTTGATTGTTTATTATTAGCAGAGGTAGTATGAGGGCAGGTGTTGTGCCGTGTGCACATAGTCTGACATGTCCAAGACTTGGACGAATGCTGCCAAAAAAAATCTAAAAAGAAGAATAACTTGAGCAGTCGTACAATTGAGGTGTTAATTAAACTTAAAAGATTGGGATAAATGCACTAATAGTATGTCTTTGGATGCAAAGACATACTATTAGACATACAAAAATGTGCATTACAGACTAATCATTCATATGTGATTTGGTGCTGGCGGCACGAAAATGCCTGTTCAAATTAGCTTATTATATTATTTACAAATAAAAATAAAGTGTATCTATAAATAATGAAAACTGCAATGCTGTCTGATGCAACCCCTGGGTGGAATCCTCCGGAGGCTGCATTACACATGGCCAGAGGCTGCCAGAGTAAGGTTACATTACTGCCATTTAGGGAGCAAGGACTCTGAATAACCTACATCTACACTCCCACACACAGCGGGATGAGTGCAGAATGCAGGAAATGAAGTGTTTGGACACTCAAAGTGTCCTGTCAAGTTGTTGCTGCAGCATCTCCAGTGAAGCTTGCTGGGTTTAGTCCAATCAGATGTGGCTCATTTGTAAACGGCCTCTCAGAGCCGAGCTTGGTCATCCCTACATTAGTTAACTCTCTACGAGGTGTATTTGAGACCTTTTGTGACGGGAATTCATCATTGTTATTGGGTGAAAAGTCAACATATGTTCCGCAATTAATCAACTTCTTTTTGGTAGTTGTCGATGAATACTAAGAGGCAGCAGTCGTGATTGTTCTACTCTCCACCACACTTAACATGTTGTATTAGCTAAGGCAAGAGCGGAAATAAGAAAACAGGTAAATCCCTGAGGAAAAACTAAATAAGATTAAATCCACAAAAAGAAGTGAGAATCCGTTCATATACATATGACAGGGATGTCGTATGTGTACAAATTGTAAAGACCTTTTGGGCTATACAAAATAAACTTGAATTAAATTGAATTAAATGAGACTAATTTGCAGCAGTTGCTGTAGGTCGTCAATGTGGCACTATCAACCCTACATATTGACTGACAGACAGCATTTAAACAACCAACTCAATGATCACTCCAGGGTGAAACAATAAACACAATGTATCGGGGACCAGCAACCTTAAGAGCTGGTTTCATGCTTATTTTCTATCTGAATTATAGTCAAGTCATATCCGTGATTTCACCACAATGAAAAGCCAGAGTGAGGGAGAGAGACTAAAGAGGAGTCTCGAGTAGCTGTGTAAGTGTGTGAAAGGAGATTGGGCCCCCGTATCATAGAAAAAGCACACAGGTAAGACACACCTAATGCTGGGGGAGATTTAGAGTCATTCTCTCTCATCTCAGTCTCAAAGAATATACAAACCGGAACCCCAAACAATAAGTTTGGCGTGTGAACATGTTTAATTAAGGGTCTGAACACCATAAAGAGGACATTGTTAAGGAACGTAAAAACAAATGCAACCAAGATGCTATCAGAAATAATAGAAAGTGTATTCCGTCCACAATCTTATATAAGGATCAGAAATTAGATCCTTATGACACTGCTTCTGCCGACCTGAACGGTGTATGTGGGCACGACTCTGGCAGTGAGTGCGCATTTAAGAGCATGTACTTACAAGTAGGCGTGTTTGTGCATGCAAATGTGTATTTTGATGTGTGTGTGTGTGTGTGTGTGTGTGTGTGTGTGTGTGTGTGTGTGTGTGTGTATGTGTGTGTGTGTTCTTTAAGAGCATGGTGAGTGTTTGGTACAGAATTCTCAAGCCCTGCCAACTGTTAAACCTTGTTTTTCTGCCAGAGCCTGCTGTCAGCTCCACCTGTGCCATGAAAAGACACACACAGGGACACAGCTTTGCAGCTGTCTCCCCTCAGTGCAAACACAGAGAGAAAGGATATGCTTCAGGTTTTAAAACAAGACCAAGTTCAGCGAGCACAAGATATGTAAGCAGGTAACTGTGGAGGGAAGAGACAAAGGAAGTCAAATTAGAGTGTACTTGAATTAATGATTTAATTGATTAGTGGGTTCAGAAGGACAGCTGGAACTTTTAGGTCTTGAACGAGTACTCAATAAGCTTGTGTTGTTCAAAAGGACAAAAACAACAGATTCAGGTATTCAACCACTTTAAATGCATACTGACCTCTCTAATCTCACATTGTTTCAGCACAATCTGTCCAGACTTTCGGTCTTATCCCCTGCCTCTCCATTTTATTTTAAATATGCTAGCTCTCTCAGGGTTTTCCCTGCTGATCTTAGAGTGCATTTACATATTCTGTCAAGGTTTGCCCCATAAAATCATGTGCTGTAAACCTAAAGAGAAGGTTAAAAAACTTTCAGTAATTACATTTATCTGTAGGAAAAATAAAGTTCTTAGATAATATTCACTGATTATTTTTACATAAAGGAGCGTGCTAATGCAAATGTTGAAGCAAGCAGGTTGTCCTTGACTTAGACAATGGCCAGTATGCATTCGAGGGGCGGGGCTTAGCAAAGGGTCAATTACTGCAGCCACTCGAGGCAGCACTGCCTGACACTAGTGTGTTACGTGGAGCGTCATGGTTTGACGCGTAGGGTCACTGACCAACCTCTCCTATGTGACGAATTGGGGGAGAGAAATAAGTCCTAGACAGAGGCAGGCGGAGGGAGAAATAACATCTGTCTAGTATGGGCAGTGTGTGTATGTGTGTGTGTGTGTGTGTGTGTGTGTGTGCGTGTGTGTGTGTGTGTGTGTGTGTGTGTGTGTGTGTGTGTGTGTGCGTGTGCGTGTGTGCGTGTGAGCGTGTGTGCGTGTGAGCGTGTGTGCGTGTGAGAGTGTGAATGAGTGAGTGAGTGATTTGGGGTCCACGAGAGTTTAACGTGCTAACGTTAAAGAGAAAAGTTGAAGTTGAACAAATAATAACTGGTCTTTCATAGTCATCATGAGCTTGAAAAAAAAACAATAAATAAAGATATCAAAAAACAGTAGCGTTTATTCATCAGCCACAGGACGGCACAATCGAGGCATCCTACAATGTGCCAGGGCTGAGCGTCATACCGTACACGCTGAGCACCGGATTCAGTGTGTTTGTGTTTTATTTGAGCAAAACAAGGCAATAATTGGTTAAAACAGATCGGTGATGCCGGTTTGGATCATTTATCTCTGTGAAGTTTGCTGATGTTATTTAATGTAGCCCAATGTCTTTCATGTGGAGCGAGCACTACGCCGTTTAAAAACTAGCCACGTAAATGCTACCGGTCATATGGTAACTTAATAGGCAATTTGGCCTTGTGTGCTCTGTTGAATTTGGCATGCAGTTGACACACCAGTCCTCATTTTGTTCGAATAGATACTCATGTCCTGGAATTTGCTCCACTTATTTTGAATTAGGAAATAACAGAAGTAACAGGCAAATCAGCTATAAAAGGTACGTATTATATTTTTTAATTAATGCTGTGCGGTGAATCTAATTTATGATGATGGGAAGAATGATTTGAAGGAACATTAATAGAAACACCAAGCAGAGCAAGTCTCAGAGCAGGAACCTAAGTTGTAAAAAAAAAAGGGATGATGATGGAAAAGAGGAAGAAGACAGGCAAGATCAAAACAAGATGGACAATATTAGTACAATTTAAAGTTTCAAAATGATGAATAGGTGAAAGCAGGACATTTTGTAAAATGTAAGTACAATTTACTTTCTGTATGTGACTATTCTGCCAGTTTCATAAGCGACTTTACATCACAGTATGTATTTCCTGTGTCAGTTCCACTATATGCGTCTCAGACACAATATAAGACGTATCAAAGGGATCCGATTAGTAGGGACAGTACTTGAAGCAGAAATGTAAATGAGCATATGATTGTACATTGCGCTCGTGGTCATACAGTTTTCAAACTAGTCAAAATCCCTTTGGTGACAAAATAATTCTACAATTAAGCCAACTTTTGCCCAGATAACAAAGAAAAAATAGCTCAAAGCAGGTTGGTTTAAATGGTATTAAATCAGGATTCAGAGCAAGTCTTTCATTCATTTATTCTGATATGTTTTATGTTATGGAGACAAACACAGATTTCGGGTTGCTCCAGTGCATAACTAGCCACAACATAGCAATTGCAAAAGTTGCAAAACGGCAACTTTCAGCTTGTATTTGCAAATCGGTAACCATACTGCAGAGCAGTATAATACTTTTGTTCTTATCAAAAGCCCAAGAAGGAAGAAATAGGAGGGAGACACACAGAGGAAAGGACGAGCACGTAAACCGGTATCCATGACAGCTGGTGTTTGGACATAAGCTTCTCTGTACTTTGTGATCTTGTTTTTAGACTCGCCGAAGATCTATGCACACACTTAATGTGGCAGCACGAGCTAGAGACACATGAGAATGAGGTGTCAGAGTATCCTGGAGTTTGCTTTTCAAAGTTGCACAACTTTTAGACAAGTTTCTGGAGTAAAAACATTGCATTGGAACTGATATTCATCTGTGAACATGTTCAAAAAACACCAACAATCAATAACTATGAACCAATAAACAAGAAGAGAAGTATTCTGTGAGAAGTGGTTTGTCTCGAGATACCTCAGCTGAAGACTGCTTTGAACAGGCTCTGAGTTTCAATGAGTTTGTGCATGCTTTCTTGGGAAATTTATAAAGAATAAAGTTCCGAGAGCGCAAAGCTAGGACGCACTCTGATATCCTTTCAGTTTTCTTGTGTTACTACACACAAGCCATCCTGTTGTTTTCACAGCAGCAATGTGGATGTATTTGTTCACAGAATGGTGATGCAACAAATATGTATTCTGCCCATCATCATCCTTGCCTGCATTACGAGTCTCATTGAAAAATGCCTGTGTGGAAGCTCGGGCGATGACGAGGTTGATTGAATGCCTGTCTGGGTAGTGGAGAAAAACATGTTGAGACTATGGAGAGAAGCTCTACTTGTTACACTTTTAACACTACGGTAGCTTGGCAGCACACATGGACAATCTGGTACACGGCCCACGATAGAAAGGCTGGTAGATGGAATGGGAGACAGCTGAGCAGGCAGAGGATCAGATCATGTGACTCCAAGAGGACAGAAACTCACTGAGGGCCACCGGATGGAAAATGAGCCATGACTGGGTCCAGAACCAAAAAGAACAAGCTAGTCTTCTCCTGAACAGCGGCGACTCGCAGTTGTGTGAATAATACTGAGAAAGTGGTGGAGACGTGGCTAGAGGAGCTAATTGGGGCGACTGCTTGAGCGTACGAAGCATGTGACCTAAACACCGGTATCTGCAGGTTTGCATCCCGCCTCTTTGGTTTCTTTAAAAGCCTGAAAATGCCTTTCAGCAATATTTTTGATAAAATGACAATGTGAAGACAATGTGACAATTTGAAAGGGGCCACTCGTGGTGATGAACCTACTCCTGTGCCAGGCGCGTATACGCGGTGCACCTAAGGACCGCACTAAGTGAAACACGAGAGCAGAGGATATATTAATGAGGATATTAATTATTGCGTGAAATTCTAGTTGTAGCACTCATTCAGTGCGTCGCCACTGCAGAATGAATAAAGGTGGGAACAATGAGTGTGTCATTAATGCAATTCTTTGCATAACTAAAATGGTATTAGCTTTTGATACATTGTGATGTCTTGGCCCCACGAGGCATTGCACTTGCCCAGGGCACTCAGGATATCCTTATTGTACCCTGACTGAATACATACGAACGGGCCAACTCCCTCTCCTTGCACTTCTCGTACTCATAGAACTGAACATCCAGTAACTACTATTTCACATTTGTGTTTGTTTATTTTGCTGTGAAGGCAAAACGTTAGCAGCCGAAACACCGTGCGTTTTTTGCCACTTCAGCGTAGCGGAAGGAGATCTTTATTGCAACTTCAGCAATATGTGTTTCCATAAGTTCCAAACAGCTCTGCTCGCTCATCCTCTGTGACACACTATCCTTCAGTGTTGATAGGCAATTACTTGCGATAGGTAACCAATCAGAGGATGCTGCAGAGTGGTGGCGACAGACAGACAGGCGGCTGCATCAAAAGCAAAGTAGGGCCTTTTTTCCATAAATGCATCTTATCAGTAATCGAATACAAAAAATTTCAAGTAGCTCTACCGCGTTATTTTTCCTCCGATTCCAGGTGTCCATGTGGTACCATGTCTGCTGTTTGCCCAGGGCCTGACCTGATCTACTGCAGCGCCGCATAAAGATGAATCCAAGCACACAGAGAGCACAGAGGTAGTCTACACTACTCTTTTCAGTAGAATCTCATAGAACTAAAATATCCTATTAATCTGAAGCCCTCCCGCTTTCTCTTATCATCTATGGCCATCTCAGCTGATGCCAGATTATTCTCCCCTCTCCAAAGTGCTGATTACAGTCAGACACTTCACAGGACACCTCATCCTCCATAAATGGAGGCCCTATTTTTAGGCTAATTTCTTCAGTTTTTGAAGTTTTTTTTCCCTTTCTTTATTTTAATTCTCTAGTCACCCTTTTGTTCAAGTTTCTAACAATGGAGTTACCCAGCTTGGGGCGAGCGGGGATCGGAGAGAGTAGGAGGAAGAAGACAGCACGGTAGAAAGAGATGGGAGCGGCGGAATGAAAGCATGCAGAGTTAAGTACGGAACTAAAGGTTCAATAGTAAGAACGTTTAGAAGGCAAGAACGGAGCCAAAAGGACCACCACGTGCACATGCGTGCACTCACACACGTCAGTTCAAAGGCCCGTGCCTCCATCCACCACACCTATTTGTTTGATGAGTATTTGACACCCTCTCGCTTAGAGTTAATCTGGTCAGAAAGAGGGAGAAAGACACAGAGGGAAAACAAGCAAAAGTGGATGAATGCCAACTCCAGATTGGTCTCCATCTCCTCCAATTGTTGCGTTGGAGAGCTCAGAGCAAGCGCACACATAACGCTCTCATGCACGAACACACATCGGCTCATACACACCTGTCAGAGGAGACCATTGAGAATGGTAAGTGAGTCGAATGCTGCCAAAATGGCTGCCTTTTGTTTACAAATCTCATTATCTTCTTCAGTTCATGGTGAGCACGATGAGTAATTACGCCACCAGTGTACAAGTCACACGGATGGTGTAAAATTCACACTGTAGTAGGGTGGATAATAACTCTTGGTAAACACTCACCACTTGTTTGTTGAAGAGGCCATCGCTCGCAAAAGGAAGTAATAAGGGCGTAAGGATCCATACCATTCACTGAATGCAAACACATATGCTAAGAATAATCTTTACCGTACGCATTAATGTCACGTTGGGATAACATCTTACAAACAAACTAGCTTTACATTGTAAGTACAAGTAGAACAATACATTAATATATATATGAATGGAATTCATCCAGAGAGATTCCCTGAGTGTGTCGTGTGTAGGAAAGCACTGCTTCATATGCACGGTTATACACATTTATACTGGCCATTCAATGCAGACACGTTTCTACAGCTGCTTGGGGATAATTGTCAGCACTTGAACATATTTAATAATGGAGATGGATAAATATTTCCTTTACCCAATTGTACTTTTCCATCTGGTCGTAAGTCTTTAACTGGAAACCTTGTACATCTGTAACACAATCCATTTATGTGTGTGTTCAAACAAAGCATATACACGACAGTCTTTTAATGGCTCCCACCTGAAATCAACCTCCTAACACCGGCAGTGTTAATGCCTTGCTTCTTCACTCAGGAGCAATCCATTTGCTCAAAGAATAACACAATGGGATGTATTCACATTTGTTCATCACCTGTTTGTAAAGAAATAACTCATAATGCTCCTCGGTAGATGTGGAGCTCTCAGTAAAGATATGTCATGGCTCAAGCTCTAACATTAACTGTAACACACATAAAGCCACTGTTACTTAGCAGTAACATGATAGTATCACAGTAGTAGTCAATGATACTATATCTGTCTCACACCCTTTGCAGTACATTTATCAACATAATATAATAATAATGTAATATCTATGCTTTTTCTCTTTTGAGTCAGTACCCATAGGGAGGTGTTAGTTAGCGTATAGGAACGAATGACTACCTCACTGTGTAAACACGGTGTGTGTGTGTGTGTGTGTGTGTGTGTGTGTGTGTGTGTGTCAGTGTGTGTGACAGTGTGTTTGTGCAGTAAAAAAATAAGTTTGTATAATGTTTACAGGACAATCAGCTTGTCTTCACGCTCCAGAGGAGGCATGACAAGACTTCCCTTTATTGATGTTTTATTACGATTTTCTTACACGCTGACACTCATGCATAGTATTTTCATTAAGTGGTATACAGTCTGCATTACTTCCTGCAGTTAATGTGTGGATCTAATGGTGGAGAAAGTGTGTTTCAAGCATTGAAATCCTCAATGTTCGACAGAGAAAGTATCTCATACATTATGTTTGATGACTCCGAAAACCAAACCAGAATACTGATGGTTAAATATTGATTGACAGAATTGGCAGGTCTTCTTGGACTTTGATTCAGGACACTCTCTCTCTGCTATCAGATTATTTTTCAGAATTAGGAAAGCTTTCGAGAATACATTTTGAACTTGCAAAGTAAAGTTTTAATGGTTTGAAGGGGTGTTGTCGCATAGAAATGTGCACGTTAATTAGTTTGCCCTTAAGAGCACGTTCATTTTGTGTGATCATCACTAAACCACAGATATTATCTTGTCATGTTCTTAGAGTTTCCATGGGATGAAACCCCCTCAATGTTGGATTTAGTCCCATGTGCTTCATGTCACATTATTCATTGTAATATTGAGTTATAGCTTATGTTTGATAACCATACTTGCATCCCTTTTATGCTGTTTCTCGTCACGTCCACCACAACAGGCTTTTTGCCCGACTAGTTGATTAATTCATGGAAACACTTTATGCCTGTTAAACATTTTCTCCTGTGGGCCTTTATTCTATATAAATGATGGCTAATATGACTTAATATGAACTTGCATTGTCGGTTGTGGTTTATAAACTCATCATTAAAAATGTGCCCCTCCTTTCTGGCTCAGTGAGCGAGCAAGAGAGATAGAGAGAGCGATAGAGCGACGATGGTGGAGTGAGCTAGCGAGTTAATGAAGAGATGGACCGAGGTTAGTGAGAACAAAGCTGTAATTCATAAGAATAAAGTGCTATTTTCTGATTGTTTCACATCTGTTACAATCTAAAGCAAAAACCTTGTCCATAACTTGCAGAAAGGTGCCGGATTTTGAAATAATGCAGCCCAAAGCGCGCTTCATCCTGCTTTGGCCTGTGCCAGGTCTGAGAGCGTCGGTAAACCAAGGGGCGTGACTAAAGAATGAAAACAGGCTGCACACCCTTGCTTATTGGCTGGGGGTTACGCCCCCATGTAGGGTCCAGATGCCCTTTGCCGACACCCAGAAGCATCCCCAACACAGCAAAATAAGAAGAAAAGAGAAAATACAGGCAGAGTGCACCAGTGCACGCTTATAGTGGGTCATAAGTGATGATTGAGTGGGATTAATTTTGTACCAGTCAACACATTATATATATATATATATATATATATATATATATATATATATATATATATAATTAAAATAATATCTACCATTGACTCTGTGATGAAGGAGAGGGAGAGGAAGAGGAGGACAAGGAAAGATGTGATCACGCTGAGGGAAATTATTATACATTTATACAGTTAATTTGAAACGTGTATTAATGCACTTCCCATACAAAAAGCATGTGGGTGTGGGTGTGTGTGTGTGTGTGTGTGTGTGTGTGTGTGTCCCTGTACGTTCCCCATGGGTGAATTCACCAACTCCCCATACTGGGTTGCATTATTGTATTGATTAATTGTCATTGATAACTGATGGCTGCAGTGAGTTGTTTTCTTGTTCTGTGTAGCGAGTGGAGATCTACTAGAGAATGAAATATGCCTTCAGTAATTGGTTTTAAATGGAAACGCTGACTTGGGTGGTTTGAGAAGTTTACCGCATTAGTGCGGAGGTTATTGTGTGTGTAGATGTTCCTGTGTGATGAGCATATGTGTGTTTTAGCTTGTTTGTACGCTGTGTGTGTGTGTGTGTCTGTATGTCTCCATCTTAGGTGGAGTTAAGACACTCATTAATTGCTCGAGGACTCCATTAGCCAGGCTGATTACCCCTGCATCAAACTGACGGCTTACCAGCACACCTGTGACAGTGCTATGGGTAAAAATAACATCACAGAAACCTGTTTGAATTCAGTTCAGTTTGAAAGCCAAATTAAATGCACTGGGATCCAACCATATGCACTGCACCTGGTGGTTCATGCAAAATGCTAAATTAGTTCTGGGAGCTGCCAGAATTTGATACTATCAATACTCAAACCTTTCCCACAGGCACCCATGAAATACTTAATGTCTACATATGGTTCAACATTTTAGCTCTCAGACATACCCATGCAGACAAATGAGGAACGGCACGACAAAAATAACTTTACAAATCAGAATTTTCTTACGGTAATACACATTTAGAAAAAGTCTCTCTTTGTCTCTCTTTCTCTCTCTCTCTATCTCGACTGTTCTTTTCCTCATCTACCACCCTTTTGCTCTTTTCGGACTTCCGGAGTTCCTCTTTGAGTCTCCTCCAGCACCTTCCTCACCTCAAAGATGACATGTTTAAATTCACAAAAAGACAGAAAGAAGCGTGTTTGCGGGTTGGACGGCTGAGAAAGATTGGAAGGTTGTAGCCGAAGGTGATGAGGAGGGACGCACAGAAGCAGAGGAGGGATGGCGGCAGGAAAAGGGGATGATAGATATGAAGAGTAAGAGATAGAGAGTACTGCCAGTGAGATAAAAGGATTGTCTGGGTTTAACTTTTTAAAGGGAATTTTATGTGTCAGTGATCCAGTCAGAATATCTTCCACCAGACAAAAAATGATTCACATCTTGGCTGACTTATTTACTTAATCATTATCTTCTGGCAATGTCTGTCTCTCTAGCTCTTGCTTACTTTTTTACTTTTTCCTCTTTCTTTTATGTCGGAGCAGCAGATGGGTTTAACTGGGAAAATTAAAAACGGGGATTCCTGTCAGGCTTTATTCGATCTGCCAGTGCTGCTATTGTTTCTACCGCTACAACAAGTCCACCTCTTCATTTCTTCAACATTTTATCTTCCATGTTTGCAAGAGAAAACATAGATGCTTTTGTAAGCATGATACAAGTAAGCTGGAAAGCTTCTTTGCTCACCTCTCTGCTGCTCTTCTAGACTCTACCGAGGGGTGCGAGTCACGGGGGAGTCATAGGATCCATTTTGGATTATGCTGTATTTCTGTTTTGAAGCACAGTGCAGCTGAAGAACAGGGCGTGTTCACATAGTCCTATTTTTCTTTGGCAAATGAAACCGGCTTGGACATTCACCAACAACTGATTCACAAAGTGTGCGTGTTTGGGTTTTTGAGTGTTCCTGGAAGAATAACCAATTGAGAAACGTTATCTATAACATCTGCAGTTTGGAAAGCATACTGCCGAAACAGAAGCCAGGTGGAACTTCTTTCTCAACCGGGCCAGCCTCTCCATTCATCACTCTGCCGTCAACGTGAAGAGAATTCAGAGCAGCTGCAATTTCCTTCTATCTTTGTCTACCCATCTGTTTCTGAAATGAAGACAGGGGAAATCTCAGTTAGCTTCCTGACCCCCTTTTGCCCTTTGGAGCAATCCCTTCCTCGATCTTCTAAAGAAGAGAGGAAGGAGAGAAAGAGGAAGATACTGAGTGCTGCTGATCATTAGACGCATGCCAATTAGCCATTAGATACGGCCTGAGAAATAACTGCCAATCAGCCGTGTGTGTGTGTGTGTGTGTTTGTACTTCACTGCACTGCAGAGAGAACTGATGCCCGCCCCCCCTCCTCTCTTCCTCCTTCTGTTTCATGGATTGTGGAGGTCTGTATCGTGGTCCATGCATATTACTACTTATCATACATATCTGTCATATTCATTGAATGTGTTGTAACTCTGTAACGCTGTTCATCTGAACACATGACATCAATTGCTTCTGCCATCCGGGGAGAGGGATCCTCCTCTGTTGCTCTCCTCCTGAAGGTTTCTTTCCTTTTTTCCCTGTGAACGTTTTTTTTCTGACAGGGATGTCTTATGTGTACAGATTGTAAAGCCCTCTGAGGCAAATTTGTGATTTTAGGCTATATAAAATAAACTGAATTCAATTTAATCGAGTAGAACAAATGGGTGAGTGAGTGTCATAGTGAGTATGTGCCCTGTATGAGGGAGGATGAGAGTGACATGAGTGTGTGTGTGTGTGTGTAGCACGTTTAGTCCTTTGTACCATATGTATCTGCAGCTTCTGATATCTATATCTGCGCACGGTGCTGCTACAAAGAGAGTATCTGAGGTTCAAAGGTTTCCTGTCAAATGAGATATTCCCATTACAGCTGAGCAAACTGAGAAAAACACACATATATATGTTTATATATATATATATATATATATATATATATATATATATATATATATACATACATACATACATATATATATATATATATATATATATATATATATATATATATATATATATATATATATATATATATACACACACACACGTTTATATATATATATATATATGTTTAAAATATCTAAATACTAGTAGAACAAAAAAAGATACACAGAATATAACACTTAAAACACAAAAGTAGGGTGGAATAAGTGCCTAAGGTTCAGTCAGAAACAATGGAGAACACGGCATGGTTTGAACCTGATTGTACTGTACGGACAGGAAAATAAGTTAAGGAAAGAGAGGAGAAATGGTGGGTGAAGAAGGTGATGAAGAACATGTTCTCTTCAGGGCACTTCTCCTTTCATGAAAAATTGAAAATGGAAGGGCAGAAGTTCACACTTTAAATGGGGACAGGTAGGTGTCAGAGACAGGGTATCTACAGCATTTACAGTCGCCATCTATTATTGAGCTGAATGTAAAAGTCATTGAGCCTGAAGATCTGAAATAAAAAGTGGATTCAGTTAAATTATTGATATGATATGGATGGTAGTTTTAACTAAATGATGAGAAATTGACTCATCGCACACAAACCCTGACAACGACTACGTTTTGATTTGGTCTGGCATTTTGGCTTTTATTCTCATCCAAAATGGAGTGATGAACATAAAGCAGATGATTTCAGCAACTACACTAAAGGCACTCGTGCTAATTCCTGCTAATTGGTGACAAATGCAAAACTAAAATGCTTACTGTCTTCATTACAGTTTTTTCTTTTTTGACAAAGATCCTACACCTCCATTATGACTTATAACGACACCTCTTTGTTGATGTATTGAGGCCAATTTGACTTTTTTTGGAGTAGCATAACAACAATCCACTGGTGAGATGTCCAATCCATTACGACAGTCACACCGTGATCCTCGCTCAATCATTGCATCTCGTGAAAGTGCTAAGGCAATCAATCGAAACATGCACGACTCCGAAAGCATTGAGGTCATTTAAGCTGCCCCACAGCTGCTGTACCTATAACATCAGACCGGGGATTTGTTGCAGCAACACAAGTGCTCTTTCGATTTTATTATCTCTGGGTCCCGTCCACTCTTTGCCTCCAGACTGACAAAGCGCTCAATTGAAGTGAAATGAAGACTAGATTTGTAATGTAGGGTTCTTTAATAAGATAAGTAACCCTGTTTCCAGTGAAAGTAGAACTGTACCTCTGTTTATCTCATGTTAGTAAAGCACTATTTGCAAAACTGCATCTTGTATCCATCGGCAGAGAACACAACACCAACGCTCAACACCCTTGTAGAGCCAGTTGTTGGGAAGAGGGAACGTGGGGAGGACACAGTGTAAATGAGGAAGCGTGCAAGTAAACACAAAGTCAGTGTATCTGATGGAGACAAAGAAAGACGTGGAGACAAAGAGTCCAAATTCGGGGAAAGGCAGAGTGGACACACAAGAAAATTAGAATGATGTAGAGGGAAAGAAAGTGCAATTTGAAGTGTTGCCTTAAGGCAAGGTAGCAATTAGTAGGATACGTTCATAAATTTTTTAATTCTAAGACCTGTCTCTGAATACCACATAAACACACGCACACACTCACACACTCTCCCCCAACACATAGGAACATCCAGCTGCACGTGTCTCCTTAATATTCACATAAACTATACTGTACATGCTGATCCAGCTAACTACAATGAGTACGTAATTGATGGATTAATGTTTTATTAATCCTTGTGTGCATGCGTGCATGCATGCGTGCGTGCTAGTATGTCTGAGTGTGTAGCAACGTGTCTTATGTATTATTCATCGACGCACAAGAGGTGCTAAAGTGCTGAGAAGGATTGACATTCCCTTTTTCCCCCAGTTACAGCAATCTATCTAATAACCATCAGTCGGCCATATTCATATTAAATGTATATGTGTAATGTGTGTGGGGGAGAACATGTGTGTGTGTTTGTACATAAATGTTAAAAAAGTCAGAAAAGATGGATGACTAAAAGATCGGTCCACAGTTACAATAATGGGAAATGCATTTAATAATTCACATGGGCAAAAGCGCATTATGTTAGGACATGAATCCCTCTTTAACTGCTGTGTGTACATACATATATGCATGTGGATTTGTATTGGTGTGATTGTGTGTAAACTCAGCATTTTGAATGGAAGGGGTTTTAAAGGGGAGGCTCTGATTTTAGATATGTGTATGTTTACAGTCAGAGTAGGTGTGGGGCTTGTTTACAAGGGTTTTCTCAGCAATATCATGTCATTTTATAGCATCTTTGAAACATTTTGGTTGTTTCTTTTTGCTTCAGTATAAACGATTTAGATTACTTTTATTCATTCAAAGTAAAGTACAGGAGCCACTGCTTTCGTAAGCTGGCTGCAGTTGCCTTTTTCTTGAGTACCTCCAGTTCAATGGGCATGCATTAATTTACCTTTTGGGTTGATTTTGCATGCATTTTATTCCAGTACATATGTTGACATCCAAACCATACGTAATGTGAGGGGATTTTCCGGATGGGATTTCCTGAGTTTTACCTACTTTAACATAACTGCATAAAATCACATTAAGTATCATGGTTACTACTCTACCAAAAGAATACACAAATGAGCTAAATACTGAATGAACGATGTATAGCTCATCTTTTTCATTAAAAGACTGGAGTGAGCCGGCAAGCGTGTGTGTGTGTGTGTGTTCATACAGTAGGTGGGCGTGTGTATCCCAGCACTGTGCCGTGTATGACTGTGGATGAGCAAATATTCTGGGAAAATGCAAAAATCATTAAAACAGACTCATTCCTCTGAGAAATCGCCTCCCTCTCCAATTCTGTACCAGAGCCAAATCCCCAAAATACTTCAAACATCCACTCTCTCTTTATTGGCACTGTTTCAGGCAACAGAGCAAATGTTTTTGGAATATATTTATGCTAATTCCCCACAGCTGGAGTCACAGGAATTACGATCAATAGGAATATGTGAAAAGCCTGATGGAGAACAAGCAGTCCCATCCTGATTTGAGGCACCACTGCCAACTGTCTTGCTAAAGAATGGGACTGACGGAGCACTGTGCCAAAGGGTCGGAAGAGGAAGTTTAACTGTGTGGATCCATACTGATGAGGACTGGTCATGGGGTGATTTGTTCCAGTTTAACAAGGATAAAGCTGTTTGCCCTTCTGTTTAAAGGAAAGGCTACAGCAAAAGAAGCAATCTGCCTTCCACAACAATTTAAATTTAGTAGGTGTGTGCACTGGTTATAAGATGTGGAGCGTGTGGATCGATTTAAAATGGGGTAATGGTATCATCTGATGTGATCTTTTAGTATGATTACATATCTAGTTTTTCTGCCAACTGGCCTTGGACCGTTTCAGTTGCCAAATGGGAGGTTTCGTTTAGTGGCACCTTGCATCCTCGTAGGAATCCGTCTGAATAAGATAGAAAATGCACACTGCAAAACTGATTTGAACAGGTAACCCAACACTGCATATGAGAACAGATCCTGGCAATGTTTAGCTTCAAATATTGGTGCAAGATGGCTGGTAAATTAGTTTTTCTCGAACCACTAATTAAGAAAGACAGCTGCTGTTTTGGAGGTGATCTTTGGGTTTACCCGTCATGATGCTCAGTTGCAGAGATTCACAGAAAGTGACTAATTATCTTGTTGTGTACCATGACCAACTTGGCCCTCCAAGTTTAAAGCTGATTGAAACAGAAACAGCGGAATACAAAGCAGACGAATTGCCTCTCTGGTTATCACCCCCAGTTTACTGATAGGCTTAAAGAGTGACATTTGGAGAAATTGTCAGAGAAGTGCGAGATGCCAGCGTAGACAGCTGGTAATGGAGACTGGCATATTTTAGAGAGTTCAAAAAGCTTTGCATGGTTTGCTTGAGAAATAAGGCTAATGTGTTACGCTTGGGGACTATTTATACTGTCTCCTATTTGAGAAGTGGCATCCGGCCTTAGGTGCGTCAGCCTTGCTTGTCTGACACACAACTACGTACAGAATCTTGAAAATCCAGCTTGGTATTTTCAACCGCAGAATAAGTAACTACACCACTACAAATCCCCCTTTTTAGCTGTCTATTACAACAACAAAACAACTATGGGCTTTTATTAATTAAACTGTTTTTGTATCTGATTAATTATATATGCCATTCACATTTTTTTAATTCTCCACAATATCAGATTTCTGAGTGTAAGTCAGAAGTAGTAGTATTCTTGAAGAGTAATGTATTTTTCGATAGATTCGAGACCTACTGCATATAACAGCACATTTTTCAATTGCTAACACACTAAAATGACACAAAGTGTCAAGTGTCCATTCACTGAATTGCAGTTTTCTGCTCATTCTAAAAGACAATTTCTGAAACTAGGGCCCTCTTTGTTGAAACTCTTCAGAAAAAAAGCCAAGAAAATACATACAAATGATCTTACATATCTTGCAAAAGCAAACACGTCCTTCCAAATTGTATAAACTCGTCACAAGTTCACACTGAAACACCAAATAAACATGCCAACTGTGCACCAATGTGCTGAGTATGAAACAGTGTCTGATCATTTTTAGACCAGTCTGTGTATACAAATACAAATGAAAAGAAAACAAATGTGCTTATTCTCAATAATCATATCACACACAATTGCTTTAGATGAATGTTGTAAACACAATACAGTATATATATATATATATATATAGTATATATATATATATATATATATATATATATATATATATATATATATATATATATATAACTGAATCCTATTTATGCTGTTCGAGCTATGATTAAGTGGTCTGATTGGTGTGTTTACATGTTCATTCTGGGTGCAGGTGATTAATTGCAGTATGTTAGTAAACAACACATACAGGCTTTTTTGTTTTGAAAAATAGATTAAAATGTAGATATTTGCAAAAAAGTGTGTTTAAGAATTTAAAACTTGGTGGAAAGCAGACAATGTGCTTAAGGTTCAGCATAACTGGGAGAAAGAGAGCTAAAGGAGTTGTTCTATGGAATTAAAACATTGGTTCTTTTAGTAATTCTGAGTGGAAACCCAAAATACTTTTACTGACTCCAACAAAACCTACAAATAAAAATACTTTAGGTAAGAAGCTTTGGTATTTTGCCCATGTTCTTTGTGGACAACAAGTTGTGAAAGTGGTCCAGAATTGAGGTAGAATGCTGTAAGAGCCTCGGAATGAGCCGTGAGGGCCGTTATGTTTACTAAAAGTGCTTGTTTTTACAATAAACCAGTTACAAATGTTATTATAAGTGTCTGACAAAATGATGGGAAGGACCTTCAGAGAAATACAGTGTTTTCCCTTGTTTTGTCATCATGTCCAAGCTCTATCTCTTCGTGATGTCTCAGAGCTGGTTTCAGCCTGCAGCAGCTTAATTGCCTCAATTGTCAAACCAGCCGAAGATCCTCACATCACTGCTGATGGCTTTTCTCTCTCAAGAGGTCTTCAGACTGAGGAAGATCGTGAAGAAAGTTAATAAAAAGCTGAAGGAGGATCGTGTACGTCAAGCACACGGGGCCGGAGATCCAAAGGAGCGACCCTGAGGAGGCTGATGGAGGTAGCCGGTCCTGGACTGGGAGGCGTGTCTGCGGTGGCTTCCCTGCCCCGGAGGACGAGGACGAGATGGAGATGCTGCAGGAGGGTGAAGGAAGAGGAAGCTCCCGACTCCACGGAGACTTACTTTAAAACTGAATGGGGTCTCAGGACCACCGCTCAGGGACACGAATGGTGTAACGGTGCTCAGAGATGCCAGCGAGCCGACACTGTGAAGGCAAAAGCCTTTAGTTGTTGTTTTTGGTTTTGTTTGTTGTTTTATTTGTTTGATGTGATTACAATGTTCTCTTTGTTCGTATTTTGGTGGCCATCAAATTCAAAGAACTCCTCCACATTGTGTAATTCAGCCATGACATCTATAGACAACTAGTATCTACCCAGCACTGCACCGTTGTCTATACCAGAAAACACGCCACCTCATGAGATTTCAGAACTCTTTAGCGAAACTCTTTCCATCATGTTAAGAGACTTATAAATCACTTAGAATAATAATTAGAGTCTGTCATGGCAAAAACAAGCATTTTCAGGAGAACGTTAATCACGGTGTAATGGACATTTTATATTCTTAGTTTTATTTTATCTTTTTATTTGTGAAGTGGCATACAAACCTTTGTATGCAAATCATCTTCTCTCCTGCAGTGTACAAAGCAAAGGTCAAACAATCCCCCATACCTGGTTTCAAGTCATTTATGACTTGGGGGGACAGGTCATAAATTAAGGGCAGGGTGAAGACCTTTTGATGATTGATTCCCACATTGACCAAATTCTTTTGTTCTTATAACAAACTGAAATCATGTGTTCCTTTGTAATCCCCACCTATCCCTTTGGGTATAAATGCCTATGTGAATGATTGATCACGGTCAATAATGCACTAATTTCCGAAATTGTTGTCCCCCGTTAGTCAGTTAGTCACAACAGGGCCCAGGTAAGTAGGCCTTTAAGTGAACCCAGGGTCGGGGCCACAAAGTGAGTCCGGTTGTTGAAAGCTCCCTCTCATTCGGTCTCTTAATCCTGTTGGAAGCGAAATTAATGGGCTTTGAAACCAAATAACTTCTCAAATATTTACGCATCCATCAATGTGTCCCTCCTTCTCCTTCCCCTACTTCACTATCAGTACCCTAAGAATTGTAATGACTTGGGGAACGGCCTCGCCTGCTTTCACTGCTGCGTTAAACTTGTGATAGGGTTGTGTTTACAGGTGTGTAAAAGTCTGTGTCCATTGATCCGTCAGTGTGCTGCGAGCAGTCTTTTGGCAGTCGTCTGTAAGTGTAGCAGTAGAGGACCAGATGCACACAAAGGTACGCAGTATCCTCACAACCCTTTGTGCTCATCCTTTTGAATGTTAGCGCGTGAGGAGTCATATTTCTAGCATATGAATTGGCTGTTTGTGCCTCACTTACAGCGCTGGGAAATGACAGACAAGCTACACTCATCTATTTTGCACTGACCACACTCAATGTTGCACCTGTATGATTTAAGGGTTTGTGTGTGTGTGTGTGTGTGTGTGTGTGTGTGTGTGTGTACAATGCACCCTTTTGAGCTCCAGGTGACGCATGATGACTAACCAGTTTGTTATCCATCCATCCTTTCATTTTCCAGTTATAGCATTTGTCATTTATTACTCCACCAATATACAGAGCAATATCATGATAGGCCTGAATCCAAAAACTTGAATAGACTTGTTTGAGCATTTTGGGTATTTTTACAACCTTTATTTTCTTGATGAATATGTCCAAACTAACATTGTTCAGATTCACTACACCAGTCGGCTTGAGGTAGACAAAATTACAATCACAACTTAAAACGTAAGACAATTCCCTCTGCAGCCTCAAAAATGAAAATGAATACTACTATAGGATGTATGTCCACCCGCTTTAAATAGTACATACAGTACAATCATTAAGTCCCATCCATGCTGCGCCCGCTGAGACCAACTGCTGCGTCCGTCTCTGGCACACACACACAGTTCACCGGCAACTCACACTGCATCACATCATGTCAACACTTTGATTACAAAGTCATCTTTGTTTTGACATTGCTATCCCACTGTGTGACTGTGCCTGCTCTGGTTAGAACTGTGGATGTCTCCTTGTTCTTGTTCAATGTTATATTGCAATATCTCCCAGCCTCTTTTTCAGTAATAAACCTAACTTGTCCTTCTTAACTGTTGTCGTGCTACATACTCACTCTAGGGTGCAGTCCTACCTATTTATATATTTTAGACTTTTGGTGCAGATCAAGTACACTCTGTTAATTTTGTTGTCCAGAACAATGTCTTTCAGGCTTTGTGACGAATAAACAAAATTAAAATGCTTAATACTCGGCTGTGAATATGTTGCATTAAATGATTCATAATGATGGAAATGTTTTAACACTTTCAATAAAAGTTTGCGCAGGCAGAGGACCGACTATCGGGATCCTATTGACTGAGAGCATCGTCTATCTGGCTATCTGAGGTCAATTGTTTTATAGCCTAAACTACTGACAGATATTTGATTGAATTTCATCTGAATGAAGTTTGTTTTCTCTGCTACACAGTGACGCAGTGTGAATGTCTTTTATTGTGAAAGGTAAGTAGTGGATCTGGTATGCAGCGCCTTAAATAAGTAATAGAGTTTGCTGTCTCAATTTCGGAGCCTGTTTTCGTGCACAATAGTGTAGGTTTTTAGAAACATGATTAGTTTTGACTTCATTCACGGTTCCAAAGCTCAGATCGACCTTGGAAAGAAAAAAAGTAAATTCCTTTTCCAGACGTAATATTAGTGTTCTGTGTAAAAAATACTCCAGACAAAAACAACAGTTTGAACAAATATATTGACATGCAAAGAAAAAGAAGAACCCCCTGTGTGCACAAGCCTGTAAAGTCTGATGCGGCCGCAACAACCGCATCAATAGAGGTGTCCAGTTAACCAACAATCTTTTGTTAACCATGGCAACATCCATCCATCCATCCATTTTCAATACCGCTTATCCTCATTAGGGTCGCGGGGGCGCTGGAGCCTATCCCAGCTGACATAGGGCGAAGGCAGGGGACACCCTGGACAGGCCGCCAGTCCATCGAGGGCACATGTAGGGACATACAACCATTCACTCTCACATTCACACCTATGGGCAATTTAGAGATCAATTAACCTGCAGCATGTCTTTGGACTGTGGGAGGAAGCCGGAGAGCCCGGAGAGAACCCACGCTGCCACGGGGAGAACATGCAAACTCCACACAGAAGGACCGCTCCGACCGGGAATCGAACCCGCGGCCCTCTTGCTGTGAGGCGACAGTGCTAGCCACTACACCACCGTGCAGCCCCCATGGCAACATATTAACAGGATAAAAAAGAAGAATTTCACGGACTCAATAATTGATATACTTCAGCGGATGGCTATTCAATAAAAAATGCTTCAAAACATCTCTTTAAGCACAGGATCACATCACCTCTGTGCTTAAGAATGTAAAGAATAAAAATGTCTATGTGTATGATTTCTTAAGGACACTGACAACATGCTCATACTTGTCTTTGTCCTGGCAAACATGTTCACATTTTGCAACACCTCAGCATATTCCCAACTTCTCTCATCTCCAATAGTCATCCAATATTTACTCTGTACCTCCAGCAAGTTAATAATGTATGCTCTGTCTATGGCAGCCACTGCAGTAGCTGGCAAACATGAGTTGATTTTAAATGTAAAGAACATTAAATAGTCCACCGATCTACCCTGCTGATGATCAAGTGGTTCTGCTCTCATGTAACATGCCTGTGTCTGCCATTACAAATAAACAACACAAAACTGGAAATCTAATGTTTTGTGGGTTTTTTTTCTCAGGGCGCTGACAACACACAGGGAATAAGCTTTACGGTTATTACTCATATATCGTCGTTCATGCGGGCAAAGTGGCATGCATTTCAAAGTTTGAGCAGCTTTTGTTGTTGTTAGACTTTGTTGTGCCTTTTATCAGACATTTCAGTGTGTTAGCGCATCACTTAATATCACGGTCATGATATCCACAGAAATCCCTCATCACAGATCTGGAGCCGCACAGATCCGTCTATCTGCATGACGATCTGTCCCGTTCAATCAGTCACTCCATCCAGATGAACGGTTCAATATTTTATCATGCTGTCATATAATGTACTGTTTCGTGGTAGTCTACAGAGAACTTCATGCATAAGGAAGTCAGCAGATGCCCATACTTGTCAGTCTTCATTAAAAATAGATTTCAACAGTACATTATTTTGTATATTAGATGGTTGTAGATGTATGTTAAATTATTGAATTGCCTTATGTCAGTCCCTATTCAATGATTTGATTTGAAGATAGACAAGGGCAATTCATGCAAAGGAATTATTCAGTCTTTTTGTTAAAGTCAAGGATTTGTTTTTATATTTAGGCCCATATTTGATATGCAGATGTTGTATGCAGGAATCCATATTTTGAATGTTTTTTTACTGAAATGTATACATCTTCTGCTTCAATTTTAATGATTTGTATTTCTCTACAAAATCTGCAAGAAAAATAATACATAACAACCTTCCTACATACTACATTACGTATCAGATATCAGACATCACCTGTAAGTGTCTTCACTGATTTACAGCTAGAATACGCTTATGTCAGCAATCTGAATTCTCAATCTGAAATCGTCATCTTCCACAACAAGGAGACTCTGCAGATTGGAAGGAATAAATGTCGAGAAATGTGGAAGTACTCAGTGAACTGGAATTAATTTTTGACATGCCGTTAGTAAACTACTCGGTCTTGGGAGCAACATCGACCCAGAGGCGTGAAAAGGAACGGGACCGAATGAATTTGTTGAAGCCTCTGTTGGTTATCTGGACATCGATGAGTTTACAAAACCCACGGCTGTATAGTATGTGGCTGTGTGGAGCCTTTGGAGGGTTGTGGAGGATACACTGCATCTGTTTCTGCCGGAGAACAAAGCACCAAGCGCTAATATAATTTATGTAACAACAGAGTGAGAGAAAGTCAGATGAGACGAGACAGGTGAAGCAGGGAAGACACATAGAGAGACACAGAGCCAGCGACTCGGAGGCAGAACAACTTCCCATTGAAATTAAGTAGCAGAAGCATGTCAAGAGAACGCAAAAAACAGTGCCTTCTAGGAATTAAATGATAAACACGATCATTTGTGTCCCCATCTCCATTTCTAAAGCATCATTAATACATTGCATTAATTGGGCTGTTCATCTTTTGAGCTTATCTTTATGTCATCTGGTGCTATTTATGTGTGTTTAAGATCAAAAAGGAACAAGACACCAGTTCACATTATCCATACACTCCCACGCACACCTGTAACTCCAGCCTGTTCTGTAGGATGAAGCATTAATACAACTTATGTAACTACTGAACGTGTCTGCCAGTGTCACAACTTACTCATTAAGTTCAAATTGTGAATGCATGACTTTTCTTCTCGCAGATTTTACCAACATATGTAGCAAATGTTGGTGGCTGCAAGAAAGGCAAGACCAGCTGGAAAACGTGTGAGACTGACACGATCACTTTCCTAAAAAAAAAAGAATATAGCTACCAAGAGTGAATGCGCTTGAAGATGAAGCAGCAGTGAGCGCTACGTAAAAAGTCGACATGCACTCAGTCGACTTTTCCTGGATAAGCTAAAAGTTTAACAAGCATCACCTACTTCAACCTCAAAGGAATCTTTGAAGGATCAGTTTTTGCATAACTTTACACAAACAGAAAAAAGGATCCAAGACAAACCCAGTGGAGACCAGCAATGGATTCAATACTCCAGCTGTATCATTAAAAGCTCTCAGACCTTGTACCCCATAAAGTATCCGGGGCAATTACAGGAAGCTATTATTTCACGCCTATGCAGTGTAAAGTGGCAAGTGCTTCATCTAGACTTTTTGGGACCCCCTCCAGCTTTTCATTACAGCCTCTCTAGCCACTAATGGCTACCCTCGGAGTGTTTGCCAGCTGCAGTCAAAAGTGAAAGAATTGGGACAGTAAGCTCAACTTGGTTTCTGTAGTTGACTCACTGAAACGTGTCTGTAACGACGGACAATAAAAGCGCAAGCATGTTGTCACGAGTGAGTTATTGTAGTTCATGTTGAGCTATGTTGAATATTTATATCATCAACGCACATAAGCTACAGCTCATGCAAATTTGCATTTACTAGCGTCTTTTCACATCATTGCATTGACTTTGTATGTAATTTACTTCACTTTGCTGTGAACGCAGCACTATGTACGGGATTCAAATGGATGGGAAGACAAACAGTAACTTATAGAGTCTGGATCAATTTCAAGGTTACAGACTGGGTCAGAAATACACACACACACACACACACACGCACACACGCACACACAAAAAGGGACTCCATCCGTGTTTCCCCACACATGGCCTTTAGTTGGATGGGCCAGCAAGGTGGAATTGCCCAACGTGCTGCTGCACTCACTCACCCCATCCTCAACGGTCATCTATCACCATGAGTAGAATCTAATTCTGTGGGAAACACTGCTGTATGTTCTATTAGGTGAAGACAATAGCTTGAACCAGGAGAGACATATTTAAGTCTGCACACGCACACGCACGCACGCACACACACACACACACACACACACACACACACACACACACACACACACACACAATCCCATCATTCTCCAGTTATCTTTCAGTGTTTAATTAGTGCATGATTGAGACCGGAGGAAATTTCATTATCTGCTCTCGCTATTGTAATCAGAATTGCAGTAGGAGCCATCTTCACCCTGACACACTCACGCACATACAAATACATGCATGCTTACTGTTTCTGCACACACACATTAAGATATACATGCAAATGCACAGAGGCAGGAGAACATAATCATAAACCCACCACATAGTACACCATGCAAGTCCATACACATAAACAGACATCTATTCATGATGTACCCCCTTCCTCCCGGCATCTGGGTTAAAATATGATACTGTGTGTGTGTGTGTGTGTGTGTGTGTGTGTGTGTGGTGTGTGTGGTGTGTGTGTGGTTGTGTGTGTGTATCCTAATCAGTGTAGCACCATAAACCTCTCAGCATCTCAGTGGGTGTATTCTAACACCAGATGTGCGTCCTTATTTTGTATGCCATCAACCATTCTGTCCCTCCCCCACTGAACTCTGGGATATTACCAGTAGATGCTTTGTTGAAGGACAAGGAGGTGGTTAATATTAATTTCTTAACACACTTGAAGGACTCGAGTTACCAAGGAGGCGCGTGTCTTTTTGTTGTTGTCATCTCACACCCTAAATGATTCACAGCAGCCATCTCTTGAATATTTTGCAGCATTGATGCATAAACTGATTTTATGGCTGATGATACAAATTGCTCCCAAGATCAAGGGATGGCATAGAGATGAAGTGCTTCCATACGAGGGGTCACAGAAGGGTTTGATGAAATTGATATGAATCACATGCTATGACCTAGACTTCCAGAAGGGTTGCTAGTAAATTGCTCAGTGTTTACAGCCAACATACTGAGGCTGACTCGAATGCTTCCAAAGTGTGGAGCTCCGTCTGTTTTCATATGAATTGACGTCCAAATCCGGATTTGAACATATTGTTGTGTTGTTGTTCTTTTATATATGCATTACTCCAAAAAAAGAAAAGAAATAGCCCAATAAATAATGAATAGCAATCCCACATTATTTATTATGCATCAATATAAATTATTATTCTCTGACGGAGAATGTGCTGTTGACGGTGCGCCTCCGAGGAGACTCAAGGGCAAAACAAATATAATACAATTCACAGGGAGAAAAATGTATTAAAATCCTGCATGACGTGTGGTATAGCTGAATGATCAGGAACAGGACAGGGGGCTCGGTGCCACCGGGCACGCAACTGGATGCTCTGCGTCTAAGATCCCAAAGCAGTGGGGGTGTTCTGCTCCCACACAACCTGCCAAACCAACCAGCAGCTATACTGGAAGTCTGTGGAGATCTGTTCCCCCTACCACTGACTGGTGAAGAGCATAGGAGGAGGTTCTCCTTGGCCACGCTCTCTTCCTTCTGTGTGTGTGTGTGTGTGTGTGCGTGCGTGCGTGCGTGTGTTGTGTACGTGTGTGTGTCTGTGTGCGTACGTAAGCACTTTGTGAGAGAGAAACTGATAAAATTCTCCGACAGTGAGCCGTCCTGACGCAATTTCTCTCATGTATAAAGTGCCAGACTGATTGGTGTTTAAAAAGTCAGTTTGAATGCGGGTGGATGTTGCCTATTGCAGGTGTGATTTGCATTTTGAATAAAGGCTATCCCCATTGATTGCAAGAGATTTTACTTGTGCACGTGCGTGTCGAACGTAAGAAACAGTGTGTTGTGTTTGTTGCAGAACTGGAAAACAGAACATGTGTTTGTACTTTCTGAGCCTTTGTTTGGATGCTTTTGTCTCACCATTCACCTTCAGTGCGGAAGCAATCATAAAACAAATGTACATTTTCTACAAAAATTGGCATACCATGATTATGTTTATAAACTACTGTCGATAATAAATAAAGCAATACAAAGTCTAGCTATGAATGCATTGCTCTAGTAGGTCATAAATACAGGGCAGCTTAATCACCTCCCTTCTTCTTTATTCCTTCTCATTCCGTGCACCACCCTTTCGGTCTCTATGGAACCGGGGTGTAAATCCGGGGGTCTCCACTAAATGTTTGCGTATGTGCAAAAGGAAAAAATGCACGTACGGCAAAACATATTCAGATTTATAAAACCGTGTGTACGCCTGCCTGCCTGCGAGCTATTTCCTTTCATAAATCCCAAATCCACGTGCAAATGTGCACAGCTGGTTCAGCCTCCCACCCGCACACATGAGCTGCTGATCTTCACGGGGAATCTCTGAGAGTACCGAGAGGAAGAACACTCTTTCACTAGATAGTAAATCTGATACTCGCTTCAGATAGCTGTTTATAGTTTGTGTGTCCGTCACTCTGGAATAAACCATAATTTAATCATTAAAGCCGTGTTCACTGCAGCGATTCTACTCACAAACCCTGAGATCGTACTTGGTGATATATGCACAGTATTAGAAGATTGTTGAAAACCCATGAAGCTCTGCTCTGCACTTCTTTAACGCTAGTTGACCTTATATCATAGCGGAGGAATATTTCATCAGCGTCTCCAGATGACCACGAGTGTTGATAGTGCAGATAGGTGCAGACAGTCCTTATGAAATATTATTTGAGGTTTGAGTTGGTTTATATCTGTAATAATTAAAGTTATCTACACCATACAATCACAAATAACACTGCCGGTTTGACAGACAATGTAACGTGTGATATGAAGTGAAATTAAACGTGATCATTCCAGCTCTCTGTCATAGAAGTCCTCTCATTGTCCACTCTTATTTACAAGCACTAAAAAGTGCCTCAGTGTCTCCTAAAGTATTAGTCGGAGGCATCATGTACGAGTTCCCCCGTCGCCTTCCACAATCTATGTGTCTTTTCCATTTAAGTCTCGATCTCTTTCCTCTGCCCATCAGGCAAAGTGTGGCAGACAGTCGTGATTATGCCTCCCAAACCAATATACTCTTAGAACAAGGACGTGTTATTGCTTCTGCTCTTTTTCTTCATGCACACACAAATATCCAAACCAAGCCATGGTTATTTCCTCCTCCGACAGTTGGTCTATAATTCAGAATCCAGTCGGCTTGCAGCTGTTGTATCTTATCATTATGTGGTGCGATTGGCTCGGAGTATACTGTGACATCTTCGGCTGTTTCTGTGGTCTGTGTGTGTTGTAGCCACTCATAGAAACATATTTAATGACTGAAAACAATGGAATCGAAAATTTAAAGAATTAATTTTCTTGAGTTACTTTTGACTTTTCACACATGTTTGTTGTGTGTTCAGTAGAAGACAAACACGCATCCAGAACAGGTCAGCTGTCACCCATCACAGGTAACAGCAATGGACAGAAATGCCTACACATCTACGGGCAATTCACTTCCTCCAAACCACCTCACTTGCATGTCTTTGGACTGTGTGTGGGGTCTGGATGACCCAGAGGAAACCCCCGTGAAACCTGGAGAGAATAGAGAAGCCCGCTGAACCATAGGCAGCTATAGTGGAAAGTGAGCCACAAGAGCAGAATTATTCCGTTAGAAAGCCAAATGCGAAGCCATCATTGCACAGAACCAGATTAGCAATGAAACAGTCAGTTAAATTTGCTCAAGTGCCCGAGCAACCACACTTTATGTAAAACTGGTATCAGAAAGCACATACAGACTCCAAACAGATGGCAGCTGTGACATGCAAATTAGATTCCCATCACTGAATACTGGTCTACAAGGACACACGATACTGTACATTGCAGAAACGCATGCAGTCACTTGTACAAGCATCGATGAAAAACACCTTTCACTCTCTGGGCCTTTTCTATCCATTGCTCCCACCTGTCGAGCTCGCCTTGCTCCTTCAGCCACCAGTGATGAAGAGGGCTAAGTATAGAGCCATCAGGGCAGGCTGAGGACAGCTTTGGGGCTACACAGCTGGTCCCCATGCCTGGTCCCAGTTCTCAATTCAACAATCAAATGCACACAGGAGTCCATTAACATGAAACTGTGGAAAAGGGATATATACTGAGGGTACAATACACCAGCTCTGTGAGTTTATGTGTCTGTATATTTGTTTGAAAGAAAATATGTTTGTGATCTACATTGTGTGTATTTGCAATTGTAATTGCCTCTGCCTGTGTGTATCTGTGCTTTTCATCTCTGCTAAGGGTCCCTCTGCTGCCCTGAGCCTAGTGTTTAAAATGGATGCTGCACTACTGTCAACTCGGTCTGTGTGTGTGTGTGTGTGTGTAAAAGCACATAACTTGGAAACATCAATTTAGATTTAAAGCAGACACACACACAGACACTCAGCAAGGGCAGTTAAACAGCTGAGGACACGCATGACAAACACAGACTCACACAAACAGAATGAACAACAACTGACACAAGACGTGTGCCTGTTTATGGAGATGGGATCACATTGTTGCTTCAACTGACATTTGGCCACTTACACACACTCACACACAGAAAGAGAAATGCAAGTAGTCATTAACAAAAACATGCAGTCAGACCTGGTGTACATCTGCAAACAGGGCTCATATACATATCTCTCTCTAGTGCATACACTTCCGCACGCACGCACACACACACACACACACACACACACACACACACACACACACACACACACACACCCACACACACACACACACACACACACACACCATCTGTGTTCAGCCCCTAACCAGCTCTTAAGTATCTGTGTCTTTCTAGAAGGACAAACCATTAGCTTCCAGAGACACAGCTTTAGTGTGCGTGCGTGCGAACAAGCAAGAGAGAGCATTAGCACTGTGTGACAGCGATAATGGCATTGTGTTAAGGCCATAACGCCGTCTCGGTTGCATACCCAGTCGTGCTGTGTGCCAGCCACTGTTGGAAACTGTACTTGGTTCTGGAAGAGAGGGAGAGCCATTACCGGATCCCCTTAGTCAAATATGGACAAGAAGCAGCACAGCAGAATGGCGGAAAATGCCCCCAAGGCTCAATTTCTTGTCTCAGACACATTCAGGAATTGGTCAAAAATAAGTTGAAGCTTTAAAAACAGCCTAGAGAAATAGACAAAGATAGAGCAAGCACAAATATTTAAGAATGTACCTCGTGGCTTTGCATTAAAATGTTTATGCAAGTGTAAAAATGGACTGTAATAATGTCGGGCTCTTTTGTGCAAAGGCTCCAATTGCAAACACCGTCACCTATTGCTGCTTATTGTGACTTCCCAGACATCTCTGGACAATACAAATAAAGTAGCCTGTAGTGCCAAAATGTTATCTGTTGGAAGAGCAGCTGGGGTCCCAGACGGACGTCCAACATATTTAACTTTTGCTGCAACATCATCTTGCGCTGCATTTCTCAATCCAATGTTTATTGTTTATTTATTATGAAACTTAGGGCAGAGGTTTGGTGTCTGATAAGCATGGATCAAACTGGAGTTCCTGGATCTCATTTAACTCACTGTAAGCTATAGCAAGACGTCCACCCCCACACAACACCTTGTTTTTCTTTTGAAAGCAAAGCAAAGTTTGGTCTGAAGTCGGTCCCAATGTTTTTGTTCAACCTTTTTTGGTGAGGATTTTTAGCAGGAAATAGAGGTGTGGACATTTCTATGTCGTAAGATGCATCGAAGAACGTATTTGAGTGACTCTGCGTGAATTAGTGACAGAACATTATCGGGAGTTTGGTTTCAATTCATCGAAGTGTGAATCTTTACCGCTTCATGCAGTGTAAAATGCCTTAAAGCTTAAAGCTGGTACGTGAACACCTTATGTTGTAGATCACAGCACTCTTGTAATGCTCCGCAGAAGGAGTCGTGTGTGGTTTGCGTAATGTTTAGTACTGAGGAGCCTTACACAGATACTGGTATTGGAAAGATCCAGCGTTAGATATTACAGACTGTTGTTTATTCTGATTTTTTTGAGTTGACATTTACTTTGAAAAAGTAGCCATGTGTATAGAAAATGAAGGATTCGATACATTGAGAATCGTTGACAGGTGAATCGTAATCAAATTGAATCGTGAGGCCAGTGAAGATTCTCACCTCCAGACGGAAACATGTGCAACTTGATTGCATCGAATATGCAAAAGAGAACTGTACCTTGATGTGAGATGTTATGAGGTGAATATAATCTGAGTTTGTCAGAGATTCCTTCTTAGAGTCTCTTTGGTCTACAAGTTTCTAATTTGTTTTTCATCCCCTCCTTTCTCACCTTTCTAATAAGGGATAATGACGGCTATTCTGTCGAATGCCATCATCCTGTGCACTCTGATCTCACTCTTTACCAAACTGTCTCCTGTGTGACTCTTGGTCCGTGTGTTTCTGTGACACACACACACACACACACACACACACACACAGACACAGACCTTTCCTACTGACATATAAAAAACATCTAAAAGCCAGATTATTCTTTCCAATATGCTGACATATGGCCCTCCGAAGAAAGCATCAGCAACAACGACAAATAACACACATGAAACCAGACTCAGACATTTTACCTTACAAACTCTTTTTGGAATTTGTAGACATTTGGGGAAGCAGGGAAAAATAAATATGATATTGTTTGACAAATGTGTCCCAAGACTGGAGTCTGGGAACAATGCATATTGACTGCACAGAGGATGGGGACCACAGAGCAAATATTTCTCATCCAATCTCCCAGCATTGGCCTGTCTGTTGTTGTTGAGTCGAAGCAGACTGGAATGAGAAGATGTACCGTAGCCATTTAGCTACTTCCCAACCATTTCTTTTATTTTACGATTTGAGGAACGGGGTGTAGGTTTTAAACAAATGCGGGTTGGTTAGAGGTATGACATGACAAATTGGGATAGAAGGTTTCGGGCAAACCGCCCTAGCTTGCTGAATGTGACCTCCTGTATATGAGCTCTCTGCCTAAAACATATGACAGAAATAGTGCGTGGATAAAGTGCCTGCAATTCAAATGATACACTTTGTTGCTACATACAACAATTGGTTAATGGCGCCATACACAGACGCTGACAACCTCTGGTCTCATTTCAAACATTTCAACCATGGCTGTTTACACCTTAATTGCTCAAAATGTAGTAATTACCTGCAAAGGTGTTAAAGACAAAGTGATTGAGAGTGTGTCTTTGTGTCCGGCCTTTGCCTCTCTCATCTCTTCTATCACTAATAGACATGAAGGACAGCTTGTCATATTTTAATTTTTTTATCTCTTTGATTATGTTTCAGGTTTTTTTTTTTCTCTCCCGCTCCCTTCATCCTGTCTCTGTTTAGACAGGTCTGATGTGACGGGTTTAATCAACTAGAGCTGATTTTAATAAAGTGTGAGTGCGTTTGGTTTGTGTTGCGGTTAAATTGAGAGAGAGAGAGAGAGAGAGAGAGAGAGAGAGAGAGAGAGAGAGAGAATCACTTTCTAAATGTGTATTATCGTAAGAAAATTCTGATGTGTAAAGCTATTTTTGTCGTGGCTTTTTTTGTCTGCATGTGTATGTGGGTATGTGTTTTTTAAGTGACAGAGACGTGTGCGTGTCTTCAGTGAGCATTTGTATGCCTTGTCTATGTGTGATTTTCATAATATGTGTGCAACACTTCTATTTTCTATCAGTTTCCATTAAAAACAAGAAGAAATTGCAGATGATGATGATGATGATGATGATGATGATGACGATTTGACCAACGTAATGTCTCGAATGCTATTTTCCATCTCTTTAATAATACAAGCACTAATTCCCTGGTACAACATGAAGCCATTCGGTTTCACTGAATGTTCTCACATGCAGTTTGAGTTCTACCCTACGCTGTGTTAAATGTTAGGGTAAAAAAGAAAAACACATTAAAACCTTCTCCTGTCTTTAAGTGCTGATAGTACTACAGCCGCAGGCACATTCGGTAGAAGGCCGTCTGTCTTCTGAATAGAGACGGGAAAAAAAACAGAGAGCCTGGAATAAAAGGAGAGAAAAGTGTTTTTGTGTGGATTGGTGTGCACGCAGGGGTGTAATGCGGGTTGTCAATTTACAAAAATGTAACAATTGGCCCTCAATTTGCTGTGACAGAAAGTAAATGCACAAAACGACTTAGTAGTTCAGAGGTACAGACATTGCTACTCCTGCATTTAATAAGATTACAGTTTCTTTTCAAAACACTGTTGTGAAGGTGGTATAGATGCATGGAGAATGGCAACCAACACAATGTCTTGTTCTTAAATGTTAATAGTTAACTAGATACCCTAGGGGTCTATTCTACTGACAAAACTTTCAGAACAAAACTAGAGACTCAAGTCTAAAAAGTGTGGATCTGCAGATGAAGCCGTACTCCTGTCCAATTCGTTTTACAAGGAAGTTAAAGTATTTTAAAAATGTATCACTGTATTACTGGAAAATAAAAACCCAAATCAAAATCACATTCACATAAACTTAGTTTAAATGTCAAGAAAAAGGTTCTACTTAGTTGTTAAACTCACCCCTTCGATCTTGTGCATGGGTGAGCAGACACAAAACAGAGCAACCCCCTCCTCACATTCGTATGTAAGACATGGAACGGAGAAAAGAGACAAGGGAATGAAAAGAATAAGAATATTTTAGAGAGGTGGATTGGCGTAAATGCCACACAGCCCATTGAAATGTTTCTGTCACGTTAAAAATGCTATCTGTAGATTTTCCTCATTTATAAATCACTGTGAAATGATGAGGAGTGACACATTAAAGTAATGGCATACTATTTTTCCAACTGTAGCCCTGAAGATCCTTTGTGGATTCTTTAAGACTCATTTGGGACTTTTCTGGGTTGAATTTGCATGTTAAGTGACTGGAAATATCTGTATCACAGGCAATTCTAAAAATATCATATACTAATATCAGACTTTCCACAATTTAGTTCTAAGTGACCAGAGTATCGTCAAGAAAACTCGAGGCCCTTTAGCTATGATAGAGAAATAGAGAAACACGGCAAAAGGAAAAGAGTAAATGAATAAGCCAGAGGGTTGAAGGGGAAGAGAAGTAAACCCCAGTTGAAAGACTCAAAGGTGCATATTATCTTCCATATTGTAAGGATGAGTAGCCACAACTAGCCCATCACATAAATACACAAGAATCAGATAACGAGAGAGAGCAAATATGAAAGGAAACTATGAAAATGTCAGGTAGGAGAAAGGCAACAGTAGTGGAAGTGGAAGTTAATTCCAGGAGACGGAACTAAAGCCATACATTAGCCTTTCCAGTAGAGGGGTGAGTGAGCAGGGACAGGCGGTGAATAAGAATCACAATAATTGTGCAATTGTGTTAGTACATAGGAAGTGAGAGATGTACTCGGAGCGAGCATGAGTAAGAGGAGGAAATGAAGGGTCACTGGTGTAGTTGGACCAACACCTCTATGAAGCAGAGGAGGGCAGCCACAATCCCATTTGTTCCATCGCTGTTGGAAGTTGCATGGGGCCAATGTCGGCAAAATGGGTTCCTCCATGGAAAAGCTGTGGAATGAATGATGGTTCAAGCCCTCACATATGGAGGGATTCGCTGTTTGATGTTTGCTTGTTTTGCATCATTGCCCACAAGTGTCGGTTTTCCAGTCATACCCGATGTATGCAATTCTAAGACTATTTCGGGACCCCAGTATGCAGAAAACAGAATGGATTTAAACTGCACGCCATGAACAGCATGATTATTAGAATAAAGTAGGCATCGCCGGTGATCCTGCAGGTCCCAAAGGATTAATCAATAATGCAAACAATCATTAGTTGGAACCAAATGTAACTATGTTTTTCAAACTCTCATTTCTACATCCACACAGGGTGCTACACTATCCACAGGGAGGCCATAAGTGAAGTGTCTATGTATTCTGCCATGTGTAAGACGCAGGAAACCTTCCATAACTCATCATCTTGAGAGGGAGAGACAGAGCGAGAGCAGAGTGTTCAGATGAAACAGTTTATTTCAAGCGGAGATGTTGTAATGATAAACAAACAGGAGGTCAAAAGAGCAGCGCTGCTATAAATTATTTGGAATGGAGCTCATTTCCTGCGTCGAGACCTGTTTTCACATTAGAGGGAAAAGAGAGATTTCAGGAGAGGTAGTGTGCAACATGGCGAGTTGTTCTCCGTTGTGGTCGGGGAGGGCTGGGGCAGCCTTTTAATAAAAGATGTTGTAGCTGCTTCAGTTCCTGTGTCAAGAACAATCATAACTTCCAAAACATTAATTGTCCATTTAGGAAATAGGAACAGCAACAAAAAGGGAACGGAAACCACACAAATTGCAGTCTTTGAGCGATACGGATAGAGGCACAGTAAATGATTTAAACAAAGGAGGGGAATAGGTGTGTGTGTGTGTGTGTGTCTGTCTATCTGCCAGCTACAAGCATCAGTAATCAGGGATCAATCATACAGATAGAGCTGTGAGTGTGGGAGAGAGTGTGTGTGTTTTGAGGGGATCAAAAAGAAAGACGGAGAGGAAAGAGAGAGATTTCTGGTCAGCTGCTGTCATGAGATGCCGCCTTAAAGGGATTATAAGAAGTCTGACAACAAAGTGTGAATAATGACCAAGCATAGGGAGAAAAAAAAACATCCCTTTAATTGGGCAGACAGACAGCAAGCTAGGCAGAGAGAAACACACCCACATGCGAGGCACCTTCAAATGCAGCTACAACTGCTGTTAAAGCAATTTTGTTAAAAAAGAACACATTAAGCTGACATTCAGCTGACTGTTCAATAAAAAACACTGACATGGGGCGGTGGAATCACTAAGCGCAACTTTTCAGAAGACAAAAAAAACTTTGAAGGAATTGTAGCGATGTGCTTAGTGCACACACGCAATGAGACAAACACACACAACACAACACAGCTTCCCTCCTTTGAAGAATGATATCAGTTCGAAAGATGCTCACAAATTAATGATCAGTCAAGCCGTCTATCACTCTATGGATACAAAAACAATGGATTCCTATTAATGCAAAGAGGACCGGCTGTTCTTTGTGATTATAAGTGATCAATAGTGTTCACCTTCATGTGACTGATAAAGGGGAGGACAAATTATTCTTTCAAGTGATGGTGACTTATTCTGACACCCTACTATTCTTTGTTTTTTGGTGTTAAGCCTTCCCCCCTCCCCCCCCCCCCCCCCCCCCCCCCCCCCCCCCCCCCCCCCCCCCCCCCCCCCCCCCTCTACCACCTTCACCCCCTCCACATCATCCGTCCTACCAACCAACATCTTTCATCTCTTTGTATTTCGAGTTCTTCCACTCTATTGACTCCTCCTTCTCCTTCTCCTTCAGTGTTCTTCGAGTTTAGGTGTGATCATTTTCTCCTCTTTGGCTCCTCACACCTCTCCCTTTTCCATCATTACCCCTGGATCCCCATCCGTCTTCTTTATGACTCTCACCGGTGTTGCGTTCACATTGTGTTAGGAGATGGATAGAAAGTAGAGAGTTACCCAGATGTTGGCTGATGTCAACAGTAGAGCAGCAGTAAATCCATCACTGTTGCTGTGAAGTGACACCTACTGCATCTGCAGACACTGAAATGACTTCCTTTTTCTGTGGCAGACAGTTCACTGTTGTCCTGGCGCTGCTCCTCAATCAAAGTTGAGGACAGAAAGGACCAAAAGAGCAACATTGAACATTTGGGTCTCGATTTAACAACGAATTATGGTTTGATTGAGCCAAATGTTTAATTTCCTCCTAAGATATGACCTGAATTATTCATTTTCTAGAGTCTCATTTTCTTCACTTTTTGTCTCTTCTGCCTAAATCCATCCTCCTCTTCTTACTTGGTATCCCTCTTTTATTTCTGTCCCTCTCTGCATCTCTCTGTCTCATATATTCCCCCTTTATTCTGTCCGTCTTCCCTCCCCAGTTACTCCGACAGGCAGAGCAGCGCAGACGTTTCTTGGATGCTGTAAGCTCTTATATAAGACTGCAGTCCAACCTGTCCCTGCATACTGTACGACTTCTAGTGTGCATGTGTGCAACAGATGCTTTGAAGACACTCCTGCCACCACCGAATAAATATAATATTGTTGTTGCTTATAAAGAGAAGAACTTTATATCTTCTTTTCAAAAACAAGGCCATATTATGACTTGAGGAAATAATGTATGGTTAGCTCCATTGATTTTATAGTTATAGTCAAAAAGGTTTTCATTATATCCATTTTGATACTATTTATCATCAGAAATTCAATGTATATGCCCACTGTAAAGTAGTTCTTTATTGTTACCTCCGTCTGCCTTTACTGTTCAGAAAGCAGAAAAAAATGTGTGCCCATATTTTGACATGTTTAAATGTTATACGGTTATTATGTTCATATTCATGTCCGTGGAAAATGAAACTAATAAAATCTGAAAACTGCATTTACCGCCATTAAACAATTCAAATATAAATCAGAGATTATGTGAAATTTAACGAAAGGTCTTTTCAGACCAGACGCAATAATTAATTAAATACAAATAAATCACACGGCAGTTAAAGAATGAAGCCCATCTATCCCTATGAGCCTATTCACACCGAATCCAAAACGTGTACATGTCGCAGTGCGGTGTGTTTCTTTTCCGCGGCTGCAAATTGTAATAGCCGATTGCAAAAAAAAACAAGCCAACACAGTCAAATGTTGACGTTGTCTCACGCGATCAGTCGATTTTCTCAGACGTTAATGTCATGATTCTGTTTATACTGTCACAACAATGTGGATGTTGACCTTACAAAATAATTGTATCCAAACAAAGAGAAGCCTATGAAGACAACGGACATCAAGACAACAGCATGCTCGTGATCGTGAGCATGAAAAGGTCTTAAGACAGTCGTGAAAAGTTGTCCATCGGCCGTTGAAAACAAATCACACAAAAATAATCACACAAATATATAGTCTCAGTCTCTCCTGAGATGATTGAGACTGTGAACACAGAAGGGACCATTCCCATTGACCAGAGCAGATATGAAATTAGCGGTCACGTGTTCTTGTCTTATTAAAAAGGTACAGTGTCACACAAACACACACACACACACACACACACACAGTCTGAGTTACAGTAAAGGGAAGCAGATGTACACTCATCTCTGTCTCTGCTTCACCCATAGTCCCGTTCACAGCTATTTTAAAGTGTCAGGATAAGACATTAAGGAGTTTGCCCTTCTTAGAGTGTTGTTGAATATAAATATGCACATTGCATTGATGACCAAATACAACTGTTGAAGAACTGAGCAAGAAAATGAGAAGAGAGATTGAAAAAGTCAGTTCAAAGAATATAGGCTGTTGCATAATGTGCTGCAGTAAAATCTGAAATGGTTCACTCGAGCCCAGGCTTACACACACACACACACACACACACACACAAAAGTGTAAAGTTATGCTCTGTTTACTGTCAGTTAAATGCGTTTGATGACTGAATTGTTTTTGGTATTTGCTCCAACAAAATACACATGAAATGATACTAAGCATTACTTTAGTGGAGAGAGAGAGAGCAAGAACTTATGCAACTACATCTACACATTTATGTCATTTTATGTTAATTTGCAGCCTTTTAGTGAATATTTCATGATAAGCTGTGTTAGAAGATGGGAGTTTGCTGCCTGTGTGCAGCGGCAAGTGGGAGATCAAGTGAACACGGTAAGAAGGAATAATCATTCAGAACGCAGCTCACATCCACATGTCATGACATGGCAGACATTAATGATTCAGAGGGAGAGGGATAAAAAGAGTAAAGGGGGAAGATAGGGAGAAAAGATGCCAGGTGGGAGGGAGAGGTGGAGCCAAAGATGGGGGGGGGGCTTGGTTGACTGAGAAAGCTGAGGTAAGGAAGGGGAGGATGAATAAGCAGCGGGAGGGCGGCTCATGGGGAAGTAAGTGGGGGAGAAAAAGAGGAAGTCTTCAGAGTTGTTTCCCTTCTTCTTAGCTCGGAGCCATTTTGGTGGTTGGTTTGCTCCTTGTGCTATATTTTAGGAAAGCGTGACAAGACAGAAATGTGAGAGCAGAGAAAATGCAGTTTGACATTACAGCAGTGTGACTACCAGCGCCCTCATTTAACACCTCATTTTCCAGTGTTTTCTGCGGCTGTAACTGTATTTGTTTGGCCATTTAGAACAATTGTCGCAATCTACTGTGAGAGTGTTGAAAAGTAGCGTTCAAGACTGCCAAAGAATAGAGAGAACTGAGGTGAGGCTGTCATCGCTCGGGCAATAAATCAAGTTCAAATTGGCCATTTGTCAAAAATCTAATAATCAGCACGTCATGTGGTGCATTTCTTTGATTAATTCAATATTTATAAAAAAAATGAGCGGCACAGAGAGGTTTTTAAATGTTATTACTTCTAATAGACAGACAGATAGAAGAATACTTAGTCATATCAAATTCAGATTCATCAAATCTGAAAATATTACACTGAAATAGGGTGAGCCACACTAGGCAAGGGCCTGCTGCCAACCCTGTCAAGCCGATTAAAACACACACCACACTTACACGCATAGGCACAGACCAACACGCACACTTCTGATGTTGGCTTAGTCCAGAGGGCGCACACACACGCACACACACACACACACACACACACTGGCACAGCATCAAGGTGGTATGGCAAGGCACTGCTTGTGGCCTTGTCAACTCAAGTAACCTCCCACAGGAAACACAGAGTCCCAAAAGCAAGAAGAGAAAGGACAGAAAGAGAAGGCTGAGTGAATTCAGGAGGAGAAAGAGAGGCATATAGAGACAAAGGAAGAAAAAGAGGGGGGGGGGGGTCAAGAGAGAAGAAGACCGCAGAAGAAAAGATTGCTGGGGTCAGCAATATAGCAACAGATGGACACAGAGGAAAACTGAGCAAGAGAAAGACAGGAAAGAGATTGCTGGAGTGAGCAACGGAGATACAGAAAGAAAAAGATGGTGGAGCAAAAAATACCATCTGCCATTATTGGGAGACTCCGGGCAGACCAATGCAATGTGTGTGTGCGTGTGTATTCACACCTTGGACTGCACGTTTTCCCTTTCTAGTTAGCGAGATACAAGTATGTTTGGGGTTGTGGATGGATTGTCACAAAGCATATATCACAGTGAAAAGTTCCTCTTACATCTGATGTGGGGTGGGTGGGTGGGGGGTGTTAATCAGTCCCACACCGTCCCTGTATACATACATGTGCGGGTGGACTGTAAGCTACCAATCATGTGTTGGTCATTGTCTCTCTATGAGACTTAGCAGAAGCCCAAGCAAGATAACGCACGCACACACACACACACACACGCACACACACACACACACGCACACACACACACTCTCCAATACTTGTGCATTCAAAATGACTCTTTTCTTCTCTTGAAACTATCACACAGTCTGACCTTGATGACAATGTGTGTCTGCCCCCATCTGTTTATTTGGACTAGTCTGGAACTTTCCACTCAGGATTTTATTGGCGGCTTGTTAACGGCTGTATACAGTACACGGTAGCCATATAGAGTAGATCCCCAAAGCTTAAGAGGAATACAGTTTTGGTTTATCAATTATTATAATTATCTGTATCAACAGGCTGAGACTATAGGGCTCCTCCTCTCATTATACAACATAATGCACATACTCTTTTGGTAAAAAAAAAAAAGACGCTTCATGTATAGATTTTAAATCAAGCAATTATTGCAACATTAATGTGAGACATTTGTTTGATTACAATCATGATGATTAATTAGAACAGGAACCGAGTGCTGTCATGAAGGCACAAACGGAGCTAAAGCCTCATGAGTTTCTGGCAGATGGTTGAACAAGTGGAAGACGCATGGAAAAAAATGATCCAATATGTGATTTATTAATAAAATAAATAAATTTGTTTAAAAAAAAAAGAGCCGCCCTGTAACCAATCGGATCACAGTAAATTAATTCAATAGCTTGCTCAGTTTATCGGGCTGTCGATTCCTAGAATACCATTTGTCAGTCTGCTGGTTCAACTGGCAAACTTACCAGTGATATGAACAACTTCCTTCGGCTAAACATAGGTACCTCTAGTTTCGCTCCTTAATGATACGGACAAGACCTTCAGAGTGCTAGATTGCTCTGTAAGCTCAATTGATCTGGTTTTATTGGCTATCGATTAGCAGTGCTGCATGCACACAGCTGAATTGTTGAAGAAGCCATAATGGCTTACAAGGAGGATGATAAGCCAAGCCCCGGGAACCACTAAAGAGGAGAAGTTATCAATAGGGAAAGCTGTCTAACCAGCATTTAAGAAGTCACTGAAGACCATCTTTATTTGCTCTCTAAAAAAAAGGTGCCTTGTAATGTGCGTCTTAACTGAATCACAAAATAAGAAGCTGGGTTGGAGTCTTTGGGTCTTGTATTCCTAAAGTGCACTGCAGTTGCATCCTCCTCAAAACATGTTGGAACGGCTTGCCTCCCTTTATTATCAAATTCAGCATATAGTTTCTCAGTGTATTAGAACCAAACTGAGCACAGGGTTTTTTTTCTGATGGGTATCCACTTGACAAAAGGTATTAGCATGATTTAAAGTGTGTGGGTCTCAGGAGAGAATTAATTTACCCAATTCCATTCCCCAGGGTGAAAAAAAGAGAAAGTTGTATGCACTGCAGTTCAACTGCAGAATGAGATTAGCTTCCTTGTGATGGTGACTTATTGGGTTTTTGTTATTTCTCTCTATGATACAACAGCTTGAGCCCATTTCCAAGAGTGTTTCATGAAATATATGTTATTATCTGAGGTCTTCAACACAATAGGGTATTATAACTTGTAGGGCTGCAACAACGAATCGATAAAATCGATTAAAATCGATTAAAATCGATTAAAATCGATTATTAAAATAGTTGGCAACGAATTGCATTATCGATTCGTTGTGTAGCGCGATTATTCCGCCACATAATAAGACGCGGAGATGTTTGAGTATAAAAAAAAAAGAAGGTTGAGTTGAGCGCGGAGAGGAGCAAAAAAAAAAGCCGGTAGAGCAAAGACCATCGGAGACCCGGAACGTTGTGCGAGAAATAACGGTTATCCGCCCCCCCCCCCCCCCCCCCTTCCTGCCCGCCTGCATGCTGCTGCTCCGGCAGCGCTAGAAGCGGAAGTTATCGAGACGGAGTCGGTGAAACTCCCCGAGCTGTGTGAGCCTACGGGTGATGTTATGAACCCAAACACGAGGGTGTTAGATGTTCCGACGTTTATGGGATGTCCACAACAAGTATAAAGCAGAACTAGTGGTTATTTATTCCGTGAAATAACTGTTTTTACGGAGACAAGCCACAGAGACAAGCCACGCCCCCTTTTCCTGCGGTTTATAGACAAGTGCGTCTTATTTATGTACAATTTCTTTTTTCTTTTAAAAATTAGCAGGTGCGGCCTATAGATAGGTGCGCTCTATAGTCCTGAATTCACGGTACCTGTTACCTGTGCATTTTCTGGCACCGTTCTGTTGAATAAAGGGTTGGAAATTAATGCTTTTTTGTTTTTTTATCCGATTCATCGATTAATCGAACAAATAATCGACAGATTAATCGATTATTAAAATAATCGTTAGTTGCAGCCCTAATAACTTGGATAAACACTAATAGCGTATTAAACATAACACAATGCAAATTGAAGCGTCGAAGGTCACGCTGATTTTTTTGTTCAGTTTGATTCACAACTCAGACAGAAATGCTTGCAAGATGTAAACTGCACAAAGTTTAACTGCAACTTTAAAACTGAAACTATGCTGGTGCTTCCATCGGGGGAGTTTTATGTGCATATTATTGGGATTATGTTGTCATCAGTGGTTATGGTCAAAACACTAATGAGAAGCCACCTGGACACTTTGTGGCTTTACTTGTGAAGAAAATATGTGACGGCAAAGGAATTCATCATCAAAAGATGGTGGAAGGTGGAGGAAGTATTACGATCTAAAATAATCTCCCATATTGCAACTCAATAACACAACACAATGTAACTACACAACACAAGCAGAGTCTGTCCAGTACTACTACTATGGAAGTGATGCCTTTGCATAACGTACAATGACCGACGATAGGACAGCACTCTTGTTCCAAAACAGCATTGCAAATATAAAGACGTTAGGAAACATCAGTGTTGGGGCATTACACAGCCAGCTGATAGAACAACAACATCAACAACAATCATACCAGGAAGTCAAGTTATTTACTTATATTCTATTATGTCACACACACACACATATGCACACACACACACATTTTGTATTCATACCAAATAGCCTTTCCTCCCAAACTTGCTGTCTTAATGCACTGCAGATGAGGGAAAAACAAAGGAAGGAATTCTGTAACCATAGAAACAATGTTCGGTAACTGCACTCTACAGTGGTAAATGACAGACTGTAGAAACACTACTTTTCAAGCATGTTTACGCTACAACTAACCACATAAACACATATAGGTCCCACATAATGGTTAAAATACTTTGGAAATTAAGTCAGCTAAAGGTTTGCTCCTGTTCGAAGTGTTTCTCCTGTCAGATAAAAGAAAAAGCACAACGAAAGAGGAGAAAAACACTAACATAAGTGTTCAGTTAGGGACCAAAATGTCTGTATGAGTTGTGCTTTTGGTCCAAACAGTCTGGGGCATAAACGCTGTATCTGAGATAGAGAAAGATAATAGATCAATTGAGCAACGTTCACTTCAGGGATGCACTGTTTGTTTAAATGATGTGGAGCCGTATTGGTCCTCGAGAGGTCAGGGTCAGCTGCAGATCAGCACCACTGCAGCTGCTGGAAGGAAGCAGTGTGTTAGGCACTTTGGGATTGAGGAGTGGTCTGTGATCCTTTCTAAGGATTTGTTTTACAAATGATGGAAATCTTCCATGTGAGGAATATAAACTAAATGTGCTTCGTTAAGTTTCCCCTCCTTATCTGTGAAATCTGATAATAGTGTAAGAGTTCTGAGACACAAGTCAGCTGACAGCCAGATGAGCACACTGTGTTATTTCTTCATTGAGATGTGCATGATACACGATGCTGTGACGGAAGAGGGGAACTTCTGTCTAACATATTGTCTGGCAACTGACTGAAATATTCACCAGCAACTATAGGGTAGTATAGCACCATCTGCCAGTTCCTGCAGTCTGAGTTCTAATTGGATGAACAAAGATGAAGCATCTATAGTAAGTACACACACCTTAGCCAGGGATAGGATTAAGGGAAATCCTTGAATCTCACAAAGAATAATTAATATCTGTCACTGGCATCTTAAAATAGTTGAATTAGCCCATTCCAATGTGCTAAGATTATAACACCCCAACTGTGTCTGGGAGAGACCAAAACATTCCCTCTCCATGTCATAATAAATAATAATAAATTATCTTTGGAGACATTATTATTGTTGAAGCGGGTCTCCTGTAGGAATACCACATCAGATTTACTTGAGCTTTGCAATTTGAATTTGAATTCTTACTTACAAATAATAAAGCATTGTCCATTTTAACTTGTTCAGCCCACTGGTACAAACAGCTGTGTACATAAACTGTAAACATACAATGTAAACTTAACTGGAACACAGTCAATATAATTGATTAGTTAAACAATGGAAAGCACTTATATTTAGTTGAGAAAATCGAGAGGAAAAAAGTAGTTTTTTTAATTGTCACCACAGTCACTTTCTAAAAGGGAATTTCATTAACACCCACATGAACTATAAAGTTTGGTGATTTAACAAAGTAATATTCAGCTGCTACGAGACTTAAAATCTATATTAAAAGTACATTTCCGGATGAAAGGAGGAAAGATAAGATCTAAATAGCATGTTATAGCATGAGCATTTAATTACGGGCAGCTGAATTTAATTTCAAGTCACATTAAACATCTTAAAATATTCTCATGTACCTCCATAGGATTCCTATCCACATCGCATTCATGTAGTCCCCAAATATGTGTGCACACCTTCTTCTCTCTGACAGCGGCTAAATTGCATAGAGCATCATAGAAGTTGAAAAAAAGGTGGGTTCTCAATGATGGTTCTCTGGGGGAGTTCTTTCTGGCTGAGGGACAGGGATCCCCTCCATCGCTGGCTGCTGGGAAGCCCCTGTTGCACCAGTTGCATCCCGTCAATTCATCCAGTCGAGTTTGGAGCCCATCGAGTTCACTCTTAGTTGCTGGAGGATTCTGGAACTTTTCCCCAAAAAACGTTCTCCATAAACTTCTTGGGAACAACCAGAAATAAACTGGCAAACCTCAAACAGCAGAAAGACCAGTGGACATTTTATTTGATGTTTCCGCTACACTTTGTCTTGTAATTGCAGTACATTTCACTTCCCTGACTATTTCCTCCATCCACGTGGTCCACACAACACTGACGAATGAGCTCCGTCTTATTCACAGAAGCAAAAGAACAAAGCACAGAAACTGTCACAGCGGACAACAAAAAGGGAGCGTTGAAATCGCAGCCTGATTACTTTTCGTCATAGCAACCGCCAATGATTCTCGCTAATTTCTACATAAATGCGTATGTGTGGGTGACAATCACTTATTCCAATAAGGAATTTTAAAAGAGAAAGATTATGTATTATTAACTTGACAATGGTAATCAGACCCTTCTAAGTTTGTACACTCCTTATCCTCATTCCTCAACGACACACAAACAGACAGCATCTGTCAACACACTCAACAACACATTAATCTCTCTGATTGTCTCTCCTGATCAACCTGTAACTTTATTGACCCACTCATGTACTTTTCTGTGGATATAAAAATCCATCAAAATCAAATGGAGCACTCCCTTGTTACATGCACACAAATGCACCTTCATGCATTTCAACCTGACAACATTAGCATGCCGGTGATGAAAGCAGCGATGCAAAACATAACCCTGATCCGCAATGTCTTGACACCGCCTCTGCAACGTTTAGAGGAGCATTCGCAAAAGCCTCATACATATGCTGGGGCTCATTATCACTTCTCCAGTAGGTAAACATGATGCCCCACAGACTGGCAAACTGCTGATGCACATACACTTCCATAGGAACTACAGACATTTGCATATAGAAAAACTCAATGAAACTAAATGCTGCATGACGATCCGTGTGGTGAATCACAGTGATAAAGGTTGTTGTCCTCTGAAGCACACAGTGCGTCCTCCGCGAACGAATGACTGAACAAGTCAAATCCACAAAATCAATTATTAACGGTCCTGGAACAGTAAGTATGTCTTGTGGACTTTTCATTGAACAAGTGTAAAAGGTGTGCATGACAACGGAGAAAAAAAGTGTTGAACTGTCATCAACTTAAGCAACAACATCCAACTGGCGGGAACGCCTTGCTCTTCTGTCCTCCTGCCTCTGGCCTAAAGATGTATCCAGGTCTAACATCTTAGCGGATGTTCACATCTGTAAAATGGGAGGACAAAGAGTGCCTTTGTGACACATTTGTGTCACTAGAAGTGAACTTCTCTGGACTGGAGATCTGTCTATTGACACTGGTCACTGGAGAAGGCCGGATGGGAAGGCAAATGGAGCGGGTTAGAAATGCATCGCTGCAATATTGCAATTACGTTCCGCTTCATGCAGGAACAATACTGCTACAAATAAAGAATAAAAGGGTGGCAGGACAAATATAACAATAAATAATGAATGTGTCTATCTAAAGGATGCATTTTTTGACATTTAATATAGTTTAATATCTGGCACGTTTTGTGAAGGGCAAATACCAAATAAATAAGATCCTATAGCTGTAACTTTCCATAGACATCATCATCATCGTCAGGCCAGCATCACATCACATTACACAGTTGTGCATCATGGGTACAAGACTGGACTTCTCTGCATAAGCATTTCTCATTTAGCAAAAACACCTTGCTTGTGTTGCGTCTTCCGAGCCTCCCTCCTCCTTGTCTGTGAGTGAGGGTGGTTGTGGAGATACAGTTTACTGCTTGTGCTTCATGCTCATCTGCACACAGACACATCTCTCTATATTTCGTTTTACAGTTCCACACAACCACACATATATCAGAGACATAATCTTCGACACATACAACTGCACCTAACTGCTCAAATGCACAAACAAATAAAGCCACCTTCTGTTACCCATACACACAAAGAGCCCACCCTCCATTCATATGCAGACAGAAGCCTTCTCCATCATCACCGACTGTTATTTTCAAGTAGGTTTACAGGGCTCATAAATGGGTTTTATATAGTCAATATGGCTGACGGTGTCTGGTACACTGTGTCCTTTTCTTGCAATTCCAGATTGTCAATATGACTGTAAACACCGTCTCCTCATACCACTCTGAACCAAGTTAAACTGCCAAGTACACCTTGGACAGGTGTTCATGTCCAAGGTGTTAAATATCAATATTGGCAATTAAAGGAATCTCTCTCTCTCTCTCTCTCTCTCTCTCTCTCTCTCTCTCTCTCTCTCTCTCTCTCCTCTCTCTCTCTCTCTCTCTCTCTCTCTCTCTCTCTCTCTCTCTCTCTCTCTCTCTCTCTCTCTCTCTCTCTCTCTCTCTCTCTCTCTCTCTCTCTCTCTCTCTCTCTCTCTCTCTCTCTCTCTCTCTCTCTCTCTCTCTCTCTCTCTCTCTCTCTCTCTCTCCACATAAACAACAGCCCTGAATGGGAACTTTTAACTTATAATTGCCTCAGCTGGCCTGTCCAGACAGAGATTCAGAACAAGACCCACACAAGCTCTCATGCGCGCACACACAGAGCTTCTCATGCTGGTCTTTGAGTGGTCCCTAAGGAGGATCCACTGTTAGTATATAATTGGTTTCCAACCTTCACAATGCTCCCCCTCCCCCTCTTCCCCCTCCTATCCCCTTCTCTTTCTCTATATGCATGTCTGACACTGCATTTTGTAGCAGATGCACTAATTGTATGCTTTGTGTTTTACTCGGTGTGTAAACAGAGACATAAAACATTATTTAAGACAATTTACTCTGATACAAGTTATCGCATTGTATTGTGTCAGTATTTACCAGTATTTGTCATCGGTGCTTATGCATAATAATAATGGAGATTAGGAAAGTGACTTGAGGAAAATAGAGTTAGAGCCTTTATAGTCTATCTGTTCTGCCCCTGTAGCGTTGGGCCGGTTTCTGCACTTTTAACAGTATGGAGGCAAGAAAGACAGAATCAGCAGACCTGCAGTTTATACACAATTTTCCTTTCAGCAAGTTGACTAGGGAGTAAACTCAAACAAAGACACACACACAAACACACATTCTAAGAAAATGCATGTTGTTAGCATGACACAAGAATACTAAAATGTCAGCACATGCTTACGATGCTAAAATCCACTAAGGTGCATATGTGCACGGTGAACGGACAAACAAATATCCAAATAGAGACGGACACACACACACACACACACACACCGAGCTAGGACTTACTCAGTGGTGCCATCAATTAAACAGTCACCTGCTACAACAGGCAAACATGTCTGTCTCACAACTCTAAATATGGCATTCAGTTTCCAACATCCCATATGGGTCAGTTACCATGACAACCACTGCAGCCTAATATTTACTCAGCAGATACATGTTTGCTGTCTGCGGTAGGTAATGATACTGGCCCACCTGGTGTTTTTTATATAACAGACTCAATCTATAATACATGAAGTGAGTACAGGCCTTCACACAATTCAGGTCATGCAGCTGGTTGGACTTGTTTTTCTTTTTCCATCATCTTTTCTTATTCTGGCATAATAGACAAAGTTCAAATACCAATTATCCGAGAGGAGCTAGTTTCTCTGCAACCATTTCATCACACACACTTAAAATAAAAGTCTGTGGACATAATGTGCATAACGTTAAGCTGTAATTATGGCTGTGTATAGTAGCTCTCCATATTATTTGCCTCACTTTGACCTAATATCTTAAACCTAATGTCTGTACATGTCTGAAACAATCTTCAGATAATGTATATTTCTGTGCTACATGCAAACTTTATCTGCTGAGGGAACTTACGTCAAAAACATTGGAAACAGGTTTGTCCTCTGCTCTCGTAATTAAAAGTTTATGACAATTTGTCAGCATGGGCAGCTTGTGTTTTTGGTGTTATCTTAAACGTGTCAGTAACACACATCTTGCATAAAAACATAACACTATGTTTAGCCCTGATTTTCCAGACAGTTTGGAAATTTCCTAAAAAAGACAGCACTGATGACCAAAAGCCAATGAGAGACATGGGGAAAGGGAAATATCAGAGGGAGTTTTCATATTTATTAATTAATTTACCTCCAACTCTCTGCAAAATAGATAATCCTTTCTCCCGAACCATTCTATTTTCCATATTCCATATAGCTTTGAAGAACAGACAGATTCCTCATAGGGAAATGTCTTGTAATGTGTGACATCCTGTCACCGATCACTCATGTAATCTGCGAATCACACCATCTTCAACATGCTCTATTAAAGACAGGAACCTGTGTAATGTGATCTTTGAAAGTCGGATAGTGTGTAGGTGGCGATACTGTGGGGAATAAAATTAAAGAATGATATGGCCTGGTCACGTATGAAACTGCAGACTAGTGTTGTGGTAATGCAATCCGTGGAAGAATTCTGATGCTGACCTTCACATGAAAACCAATACAGCTAGGTTATGCGATGGCTAGTCGTACAGAAATAACATCCAAGTTGTAATTAACAGGAACTATCCAAGTTCATTGACAATAAGAGCACTACATATATGTTGAGGAAACAAAAACTGTGTTTCTGTCAAGGCAGTGTGTCAGCTTTTATCCATTAAAACAGAGGAAGTAGAGGCTGTGGGAAAAGGCAAGTATGGCATCAGAGAGAGAGAGAGAGAGGAGGAGGAGGGAGGACACACAGAGAGTAGTGGGACGAAGAAGAGGGTGTGAACACCATTCCCAGAAGGTGTGAGGATAAAGCTTCCTCCTTTTACAAGCACTAGATGGAACTATACAATCTTACCTTGCCCTAAACACACATGCACACTAATGCACAGACAAGCAGGCTGGTCCATAAAACGTTGCAATTCCCTCAATCCATGTTCAAACCATACTGTCTAGACAGTGGAAGGCAGCAGGGGAGGCTGTTATCTGGTCCCAGTCCAACCCCCTGCGACCAGAGACTCTCTGTCCAGAACAGAAGCCCGTGTTTCCAGCTCACTCTCTCGTTGGACATTGTCTGTTGAGCCAACTGCTGCACACACACACACACGCGACACACAGATCCTCATGTATACCGTACGAGCCAAATGGTGGAATAGGAGCACAATGTACAATCAAGAATGCGCAGGCAAAAAGAAGAACATGAATGTTCAGTGTAGAGAGGAGTCAACAGATGCGTGAACAGCAGCTAATAAATGTCCTGAACTTCACAGTCATAGGCTCAGAGATGCATGACGAGTGATGCTTGTGTTGACATTCTGTTGAATATACACACTAATGTCTATACGTTGACATACAGACATTCTGTTGACATTTCTATAGGCTCACGATGAGTGAGCAAATGATGGACTGATTGAATGATGGATATATGCCATCTAGCAGTTTGTTTCTGTTGAACACGACATCCCTACCAGCACAGATCAACAGCAGTAGCTGTCGTCTCACTGAATTATTTAATATGTATGTGCTGTGGATCCCTTGATCTTTTTATTACAACTGTATTGTGATTGTTGATTTGTTAACCTATTAACTTTACTGCCAGCCAGAAGAGAGAGAAGGCTCATATTACTGATCAACGCTAATATGTGAACATTACATTCCAGGTAACAATTGAAGTACTGTAATGTTACTCTTTATAGTTTTACCTTTGTGGACTATATGTGGGTATATGTTTTGATGAATAACTTTCTTACTGGAAGGAACAATGTAACTAATAAGACAGCTTATACATACTTTTTTAATTGTTATATTGTTGCTGCATTAAGTAACTGCATGTTCATGGAACCTCATCTTCGCTGTGATCACTAACATTTAATTGGTTGTGTTTCATCCAATATAGTTTTCACCGTTTCACAATGGCTTCCTGTAAAGGCCAACTATTACTTGAAGTGTGTTTAGCTCGCTGCATAGCTGGCCCTAAAAGCATGGGAACCAAACGAAAGAGAACAGTATTGATGGAACACACAGGAAACGCAGTGATCGGTTTGGTTCAGTGGCCAACAACCTTTCACTTTTAACTGTGTGTGCATCTATTAGTTGGTTCTGATTGGTGGTGACAAGATACGTTGATCTGCATCGATATATATTAATCAAATGTGCAACACTCCAAAATCATGAATGCAAAGTGAAAGCATCCATACATATCATCATCTTCAAGATACGTCTATATTTTGAAATTCCCATGGCATGTCTGTGCACCATTACCATCCAAAATTGCTTTTTGTGAATTTATATAAATGTAACCGATTGTGTTAAATGGGCTTATGATATCATCTCATGGTGATCGCAGGCCACTGAATTGTATCGCAAATATCACCTTGTTGTCCAAAGGATTGATCAAGTAATATGTAATTGTGATGAAACCCTGGATGTACACCACTATTTCTGAGTAGATGTGCAAATTATAACTGACAGAGATCTTAGAGGTGGATTTGTGAATGAGTGTGTTTTTGCTCAACTGTGACTACAATAAATGTGTTTGTCGCCACAGTAGTCAGTGTGATTTTGTATATGTGTGCATTCAGAGATGGACATTCAATGACAATTGGTATTTGCTTTGGTTGTAGGCGGGTGAGTGGGACAAGACAGATACTGCTGTCTGGAGAGCCAGAGGAAGGAAGATGTTTCAGAACGGATGGAAATAGAGAGGGAGGGAGAGAGGGAGTGAGAGAGAGAGGGATATTGATAGTTGGAGTGAGAGAGGGGGGAGAGCGAGACAAGGGTGGAAGATAAAGTAATTAAGAAGCAGCTATACCAAGAAGCCCAGGGTCAATAGGTCAACACTTAGCTGCAAGTGTCAAGTAGTCGGTCATCACCACCTGCACCTTCATGATTGTTCTGTGTGTATGTGTGTGTTTGTGAGTATTTGAGTGTGTCAAAGAAAGCGATTTAGCTGCCATTGCTGCGCTCGCCATTTATTTGAAAGGGCTATTGGGGATATTTAGCTTGCGGACATCCAGTGGAGATAAACACGTACTTAAAACAACTTGATGGCAGTAAAGAGCGAGAAGCACGGCGAAAGAGATGGAGAAGATTATTTCACAATGGAGAAAACGGAGGAGAGTTGAAAAAGGAAAGTGGGAAGAAGGTTGTTAACAATCGGCAATAGAGTTGCAAAACAGTTCCTTGACAGTGAAGACAGGAAGATATAAATCACACAGATAGATATGGACAGAGTGAAGGTGGAGGCGGGGCAAGAGAAGATTTCAGGGGGGAGAGAGAGAGAGAGAGAGAGAGAGATAAAACATTTGGATGCTTTTAGGGCTCACAAGTCCATCATATGACAATTATTGATTTTCCTTTGACTCTAATGGATATTATGGGCCCTATATATATTAATTTATAGCCATTAAACCATTAGCTACTGAGCCATATACACACACAGTCATACACACACACACAAGCTTAACTCAGCAGCGAGCAGAATAAAACATTTATTATTGTTAATTGCCAGTTTAATCCCTGTCTGTGTGCAGTTGGTTCTTAGAGTGCAGCTGCATGTGCACCAACAAAGAGGGTCAGAGTAACTCAAACTACACTAAATACACACACGTTCATGCAATCGCCATCATGTGCATGTCCAAAGGCAGCAAACGCTCACACAGAAACGCTGGCACACTCCATATGCTTTCGCTCTTTCTCTATCACACACACAAACAAATCCATTCTGCTCTTGTCGAGTGTATAGAAGACACGGGGGAAAGACAACAGGATAATAGGATTATTATTCTCCTCTAATCTCCATGAGTCAGCACCACACAGTTCCTGTGTGTATGTGTGTATTCATTTAAGTAGTGTCTGTGTATGTTTCTGCACAAATGCCCGCCTATTTAGGCTCATGATTATATTCGGTGTTTCACCTTGAAAGAATTTTGAAACATTCAACAGCAAAGAAACAAACAATTTGAGTATTTTTTGGGGTGAAAAATGAGTATTCTCAGATTTAAATATAAATGTGTCACCATGAAAAGTTGGAACTAATGGAAGGAGCTGCATCGAGTGATTATTGTCAGGGTCTTCATGTGATATAAGGTGACATAAATGGGTACATTCAGAATAAATGATCATCCAAAGTTTAGTTTTGGAAACATGCTTCAAACAGAAAAAATAGTCACAGTATTTATTGTTCATGTTCTCTTGTAGCTAAAAGGCTGCCATTCATCCCATCTGTCCCAAGTGTTTACTGGCTATGTTGAGCCTTTTAATGAAGCCTGTACTTGAAACATTATGAGTCACCATTTCATTTATTTCTCATGCTCCTAAAAACTGTTGGTTCCACTGTGTTGTCATATGTGCCACGTCATTCCAGAAAAAGCCAGATCGTCTTCAGCTCGGGGCTTTTTGAAATCTTAATGAATTGGGAGCATTTTAGTTAGGGAAATAATAGGTGCAGCATTAGCCAAGGGAGCACTCAAGTCTGAACAAATGTGTCTCATTTTATCGTGAGGAAACTGTCGCCAGCCAGGAGACTATTGAAGTCCTAATGAGTTGCACTATTTTATCTTGAGAAGAGGCCAAGACTGATTTGACCAAGGGACTGTTGAACTCCTTACAAATTAGTACTATTCTGAGAAGACCCAGGTTTACTTTAGCCAAGGAACTATTGACTTCCTAATTAATTACTCTCACTTTACTTTGAGAAAACCCACACCAACTTCAGCCAAGGGACTTTTGCACAAGGTCAAAAGAAGTTACTATTTTTTTTTTTAAAGTTAGAAACAACTAGTGCTGCTGGAGTATGATATGTATGAGTCAGCATGCCAGAGTTGGCGTTAGTATGAGTCACAATGGATAACACTTTTATTAATAGAGCCAGTGTAGGAGGCAGCTGGTCACATGCATATGCACACGCATGCATACAGCAGTGCAAACATAACATTTGATTGCCATATCGTGCTCAGTATTGTTAGAACTTTTGTACAATAATTGAGCACTTGAATGTTCCCAGCTGCATACAGAACAGCACTGGGATAATAATGCAGTGGCCATGATCAGAACACTGCACAGTGGAGGTGAAGAGAAATTAAGAAATTTCAAATGCCTTTCCAACACTTTGCTCGACACCTGCAGTGTATACTGTGTAATGAACCCGGTGTGCCCCTCCTGCGCATCGCTTAAGGACACATTGACTTTTAACCAGGACATACTGTACTTCACACTAATGTGCTATCTTCAGGGTTGGAAAAAAAACACATGACCATGGGATCTCTCCAGCAATAATAAATACAGCAGAAGGTAAGAAGCCAAGGGTTGTTCATGGCATTAGCCTGGAGAGGACATAGAGAGGACATACAGCGTATGGAACTATTTGTTAAATTTCATCTCTCTGATGTGGGGCGATAATAGTGCTGAAACAACATCAAAATGGCAACAGTTCACTTTAGGCGATAGAAACACATTTTAAATGAAAACCTTTTCCCGTTGATGCCACAATAAGTATTGCGATTGGACACCCAGCCCTGCCAAAGATTTCCGCCATTTTCTTTCTCATGAGAAATCCTTGAAAACACACACACAAGCACACATTAGATCTGCATCTGTGCCTTTCCTTCAGCAAATGAACAAATGTAGGACAGTCAGAAGCACATCAGTCCTGCACGTCTCACTATCTATTATTTGGGTATATTATCTATTATTCAGAACCCTCTCTGTTTCAGTCCTCTATATCTCTTGCTCTCAAGCTAAAACCCTTCTCAGTCCTCCCTCTTCATGTATCTCTCACACACACACTTCATATTTCTTCTTTTTTTTCTAGCGCTCTCTCCCATTCTCTCCCTTGTGTGCTCTCTGTTATCTTCTGTAAAGTAGATAAACATCGGTTTCCAGCAGCGGGAAGAGAGGGAGAATAATACACACGACATGTTCATGAGAGGTGGAGGGTAGCAGCCGAAGTCAAGGTCGAAGTGTGTGGTGTGTGTGTGTGTGTGTGTGTGTGGTGATTTACAACCCCATCTCCCCATGCCTTTATCTGTATCCTTATCCAAACCGTGGCACCATTTCCTCAGAGAGTAGAATATAGTGTTCACACACACACACACACACACACACACACACACACACACACACTTGTCTGAGGCAGTGGTAGATCATGAGCCAGTGAATACAGGATGATGCACAGTAGCCCAACTGACATGAATCACAGTTTCTATTTTTTCTTTAGCTAGTCCCTCTCGTTTGTCTTTTTTCTTCCACTCCTATCTTTCTTCTCATCCCTTTCCTCCTGCTCTCCTCCTCCCCATTTCTCTATTTTACACTCCTCTAACCTCCTTCCTTTTTATTTCCTTTAGTCATTCTCTCCTCTGCTGATTGGTCCCTTCCCTTGTATGTGTCCTCTATTGGTTCTTACTCATGACTGAATACTTATTACTTAATAACTTTTACCTAATTATCTAACAAGATAGGGGATGACTTTCATTATTTTTGACTTATTCTTATTTATTTATTTATTTTACCCGTGAAAAGTGGGTATTCACTCACAAACATGGCTTCTAGAAAAGTCAGATGTGGTTGCCATCAACCACAGAGTAAGAAACTAAATGCCTGTGGGCCAACAAACAGTGGAGTCAATCCACGTGGTTTACCGACACAACGTCACATAGATGCTGCACTGCACAATACGCACCTGTACACTCGTCATAACTAATCAGTGAAATGAGCTGCAGCTGTTACATTCAAGGAGACCCGCTCAATCCTCGCAGATAAATCACTCGACAATACCTCCGTCCTCTGATAAACCGTTACAAAGCATTTAATGCTACAGTTCCCATCAGCCAATTGCCAACTCTTAGCACACCTGCATTAGCACACAGGCACCGGCAAGTCGCACAGCTGGCATTTAGCTTCGCAATTAGCGAAGAGGCGATCCTTCTCGTCGAGCCCTGGGCCGCTTATGAGACCAGCGGCGATGATGAATATCAGGCACAGGGGTGACACAGCGAGCACGCTTACCTCGGACAAGGTGGTTTTGCTCGTGTCGGTCAGTGGCAGAAGTAGCCATCCAAATATCAGAAACTATACCTTCTTCCTGCGCATCCAGATTTTGGGGAATTCTTTCACAAGTTGGCCGCAGTCGTAAAAGCCAGCTGGTTGCAGCTGACAGGGCTAACGGTATCTTAGACAAGTTGCAGAGTAACTTCACTCCAACTGCTGTTGTTTTTTTCATTTCCGTCTGTTATATTTGTTGCCCACTGTCTGATATCTTCACGGTAATGGGCTCTGTGTTGCGTTTTGGTGCAGCTGTGGCGTAGGTAAGGCGAGATGTGAAGCACATAATAAAGAAGGCTATTTGAAAAAAGTAATGAAGTGGGCTGCATATATATATATATGCATTCTCATAGTGTGTGATGTTTAATTTGTATAAATAAAATATTGCCAATCAAATTATTTCCGCGTTTTAATATCAACCGTCCAAACTTTATTAGGATGGATGGAGGTTTTCAGGGATAGACATATCATATTATTATTATTATTATATACCATCTATTTCTTCACTTGTAGATTTCTTAGACAAGGGCCTATAGTGTGACTTCACTATTATCCTACCTTTCTCTGTTCTCTTCACGCCCCTCTGCAGCAACTTCTGGCCTCATCCTTCTGATCTCCTAGTGTCTTCCCTTGGTGCCGTTGTTTTTGTTAACGTGGCCAAACAAACTTCAGCTCTGATTCTTGAGTTTTGATAATCATCTTCAATTGAAAAATTAAATGTAGGTAATCTTTAGCTTTAGGCCTATACAGTAGAATATAAACAATGTATGTAAGCCACGTGTGCAATAGCCATAGACCCTACATACACCGTTTGTTCTGCGTTATTATTCCCGTTGAGAATGTTAAAGTTAAACATAATTTGTAAGGCAAAGGGAGCAAGGACAAACCTGAGCATACTCAAAGGATAAACTGATTCAAATGGGGCAATTCCTTGTTCACCACTTGTTACATTGACAAGCATTATTTCATGTCCATTGTAATCGTATGACTATATCCTCACCAGTATGTAATGTCAATAAAATATTTGCTGTTAAATTGCTGCATGAGTATAGATATAGGGGTTTTCAGATATAATTATTGCCAAGGATGAGTGACTACTGGACTTAAATGCTACCATTTATTAACATAAGAATGATTATTTGGGTTTGCAACCAGCCAACCACATTCTATTTACAAGGTTATATGTATGTTTGAAGAGTAAGATAAAGTGTACGTAAAAGCTTTTTAATTAAAAAAAAAAAAAAAAATGCAGCTACCCAACCATATCTTTCACACATTTATTCAGACAATGGAATTTCCAATAAATGTCACTCATAAAGAGTAGATCCTTTCAAGTGTTTCATCTTTACTAAGTACTTTACTAAGCAAACATACTAAACTTATGACAGCAGCTCTTCCAACTCATGAATGTCACCCGATTTAGAGCAAAATGTGGTGTTTTCCTTGTTTATGACTCTGGCTCTGTTCAATTACTTACCCACTGAGTTGCTCAGGGAAAGTGGTGTATACGGTTTGATAGGAAAACCAGTGTGCCAACATCACAATACGTGAAAACCAGTAAGACACCATCTATCTCTGTTTTGCAGGCATTTATTGTAGTATTGATGACCCAAATCTAAGTTCCCGTATAGCTCTGAGGCATTGCTGTGTGTGTGTGTGTGTGTGTGTGTGTGTGTGTGTGTGTGTGTGTGTGTGTGTGTGTGCGTGCGTGTTTGTGTGCGTGTGTGTGTGTGTGAAGTGAACACACTGAGGGGGGAAAAAACAAATCCTTTTTCACCATGGGAGGAAACGAATAAGGTGATGAAAGTGCCCCAGTGTTTTGTGTACCTGTGGCTACCAGTGTGTGTGCTTGTATGCATGAACCTGTTTGTGTACCTTGGCCAACTACTGCTTGTGTGTGTGCAGGCAACCATGCCTCGCTGTTTTTTTTGCACATGCTGCATGTAGAAACCTTGCTGCATGTTTTTGGCACCTTGTTATGCAACTTTGTGACTTTGACCACACAAGCAGACAAACACACACACACACACACACACACACACACACAGTATCGGGGAGCTACTTATTCAGTGATAAAAGGCGGGCCAGAGGGAACCCAGTAATTGAACTCCAGTGAGCGAAGCATGGAAGCACCGTGCCGTATCCAGGGTAATAAGAAAAAAAGTTATTATTCACCTCAAACACACACACACACACACATACACACATACACTCTAACGCATATATAAAGACAGACTTTGGCAAGAACATCAACATAGCATCGACACAACAAAACTCACAGGCCAGCATTCTGTAGGTTTACATGTTTCTACTGAACCAAATTTGAAGAATGATGAAGATCTGAGTGTGAAGCTGTTGAATAAGCAAATAAACTTTGAAATTATTGACTTTCACACTCTCTGCCTCCTGCTGTTCCACTGAATAAATCAATGCTCACTCTTTCTCCCTCTCCCTCTTTTTGGATATTCAATACACTCCCAGGAAGGAATCCACAGTGTGTTCAACTATCAGCGAACCTGCAGCGCTGCAGTGCACACACACACAAACACACACACACACACACACACACACACACACACACACATAAATTCACTCCCACAAAGCACCACAGAATACATGTACTTGTTCAGACTCAGATGTGCAGCAGGCTCATGGTGAATGAATGTTCTTCTGTACTGTACGTGCAAACAGTTACCGCAGAATCACATTTTTATTAAATCAGACAAGAATAATTAGAGAAGCACCTTTCCTCCACTCCAAGGCTATTAACATTCCAGTCTGTCATCCCTTCCTCCTGCGCTATTATTATCCAATATCGTATGTACATGCATGCATTCATCTATCGTGGAAAAAAAAAATTTTGTTTATTTTTTATTATTCTAACTTATTTACTTGCAGACAGACATGCAGACATCTGTATATTCAGTTAAATTACATTTCATTGGCGTTTCAGGCTGATGTAAGAAATATGTAGTAGAATAGTAGTAGAATCATGGTATCAAATCTGAATGAAAAGCAACATTTATAGTCCCTCAAAACAATGCATTTTTTGCTATTCTAATTGGAGCATCCGTTAACATCTCTTAAAGATCACCAATGCTGACTTCCAAGACCGGTGCAAATATTTCAACTAACGAATGAGAACCCTTGAAATGACTACAAAAAGTATTTAATAGCTTTTTTCCCCAGACTCTGAAGCCCAAAGTTCTTGTCTTTTACTGCATTTAGTGTTTGGCTTTATATTCTTCTTTGGTAGTATTTCAGATATAAAGTGTTATTACTTGGTTTTTCAATTAAAATAAATAACAGTTCAACCAAAACTCCAAAATAGATATTGTTCCTCTAACATGTTATGTATCACCACAAGCCAAGATTCATATAGTCACATTACATTTGAGAGAAGGCAGACAACTTTACGACTGATATCTCCAAAACTAGTCAACTCGCATCACAACAGCATTGATTGATAAATAGCACGAAACAGGAAAAATACGTATTTTTGTTGTCTGGGGAAAACTGTCACCTCAAGCTTTTAGTCATCTAACAACTGCTCTCTGCTGCACACCGATATTTCCTTAGTCACTCACAAAAAAGTGTTAGACTAGAATTGAAATGTACTTTTTTCTCAAGACTGGCTTCTCAAGACAGAAAAGTAAAGAGAAAAGTGAAGGAAGAGTCCAGTCGCAAAAGTCTTTTCCCTTTTTTTAATCTACAGCATATCTGCTCCCCTGCATTCACTCTTCCCACCAGCCTTCATGGGACCAAGTGGCAACTAAAGCCAACACACACGCACAAACACACACACACACACACACACACACACACACACACACACGCACACACACACACACAGACATGTAACATATCAATTGGAGCAAAACATAATCTTCTTCCAAAAAGGCAATCATCCATAGTCCACTTTAATCTCAATCCAACCCCCACACACCAATTCTTAACAACCTTGGCTGTGATTATCTGTAGCCTTATCGACCTCCTGTTACTGACACACCATTGAACTATTCCCCAAGCTTGCTTGTCAGTGTGTGTGTGTGTGTGTGTGTTTGTGCCTGTGCATTGGCTTTAGTTGCCACTGGGAAGAGTGAATGCAAGGAAGCAGAGATGCTGTCGACACACGTGCAAACACAAATGGGTATACGTGTGTGATCACGCACACACATATTCATTCAACTCAGAAAGGATAGAGATAAAGTCAAATATCAATAGAACCCGAAGACTGTCTAATTAATTGTGAGTGTGTGTGTGTGTGTGTGTGTGTGAGAGAGAGTGTTTCAATGGCACCTGTGGTTGGTATTCAAAGGCTTTGCTGGATAACCGGTTCTCAATCAATATGCAGCAGGACACCTAACATGGAGGGAGCTGGAAGTGTGACATCAATTGCTGCATAAATGTCAGGAAAAGCAGCATCAAGCCATTGTTGCTGCATGACATAATAATGTTGTGAAGCTAATCATTAGCTTCAGGGCAGAAACAGCATTGGTGTCAACGTACTGATGCAGAATGAGTTCAACCAGTCATCTCAAGTTCCAATTACATGCAATGCTTGCTCACATCCCATCTTCTCAACGAGACAACAACCATATTAAATATTAGGTTCATTGGCAACTGAGTAACACCTTTTATTTATTCATATAAACATAGTTGTACTAAATCTTTAAGATACTGGGCCACATTCAAGAACAGTTTCATCATCTTATCTGACGAGTGTGCCACGTCAGATTCAGCAAACACTCCTAACTTTAGAAAACTGTATGAATGACCATTGTAAACATGATGAATGAATGAATATGTGTGTGAATGAGTGTGAATTCATGAACATCCGTGTCCTGCCCCATATGTCCAGAAGTGTTCATTTATGAAAATGGCACCAAGGAACCGAGGAACTTTACAACTTTAGAGATTTAAGACCTGCTTTTGGGGAATCATGAAGGAACATTTTTACTTTTTAACACCGTCAGCTGCGGGAATTAAGGGAACCGGAATGGGAGTGCTGTTTGAAACGTTTCATGTCACTGAAATAAAGAAGAAATGGTTCGTTATAAAAACGGCGGTGACTGCAGAAAAAAGGGCTCGAGGAGATGGACAAAAATAAGTGGCATAATACGTGATGTTGCACTGAAGAACCATCCGTCTGTCTTTGCTAATATCAGAATATCAGGACGCTGTCTAAAGATGCAAACTCTTCCAAGGCCTGACGCGCTAAAGCATTTAAAAGAAGTTTGTCTGGTTACGCTTCTCCCTGACTTAATCATGTGTAATTTATAGAAGATTTTTCTACCATAAATTGCTTCAAAGTAATGAAATATATAATCCATTCGTGAGAAACAACAGCAGACTTATTTCACATGACACAACCTAAAAATTATGTTCGTACCAAGAAAATTCGAAATATGATAAAATTGGTGAATGCGGCAAGTTCACTTTTATCACTCTTACAAGTCACTATCAGAGGTTCTTGCAATACTACTATTTCTGGGGATGTTGTACATGGAACCCCTCCAGAGATAATCACTCCCGTTGGGGAATTGTTCTGCTTTCCTTCTTTAAAAGGTCAGAGGCCAAGGTCAGCTACAGACCAGAAGAACACTACAAAGAGATTGATGTCCTCCAGCACACGACCGTGAACACGGATCCTTTAACTAATCACGGGGCACCCAGCCTCTTGTAAAAGTAAAGGGGACATCAAATCCTGTTTAACAGTAAAGATCTAATTGAATTATTTTCAGATGTAATTAAATATGCTTAAAATCATATTTACCACAATTTCAACCTTTTGTGGTTGCCGACCAAGCCCAGAGGTCGTTTTTTCTTCTTCTTCCCCTTCTCATTTATTCTGTGACATTTCAGAGCAATTAAAAATGTGGCTCTCCTTAGAATTTTACAATTGACCACATCGCCACTGCTATGAGCACATCAAAAAGGTTGATTGTGTGAGTGTGAATACTAAAGTTCTCGAAGTGAAAAGTGGAAAGGCTAAGGAATTAGCGCCCATTTGAATTTACTGCATACCATGAAAATAGAATGTGTTTAAATAGAAGACTCGTATGAGATGACAAGGTGCAATGTGGTAATATTGCAGCCACAGCCTGGTACTGTGCTTCAGGGCTTCTTCAACCCAAGTTCTTGATCAACTGGTGTGGTCTTCTGCTGGATTGATTCCACTGACGTCCAAAAATTTTTTCGGGTTAGGGTTTTCGGGTAAAATCAATAGTGACGTAATAGTGAAATAGCCAAAAAGGAAGGTTTTGTTTTGGATCATTCAAATTAAATACACAACGAGTCACATTTGATCCATTATTGCCATTTCTTCACACTCCAGACATCCTAATTAGTCAAAGACTGTGGTTTCACAATGTAGCTCCAAAGGTTTAACTGTTCAGATAATAAGATGAAGATTATTTATGGCAAAGGAGGAATGCAGTCAACCAAACATCTTCTGGGTTCTGCTCTTCTTCACAATCCGCTCCACTGTCATCCTTCCACGTTTGGTCATATCTAAGTGCTGAGTCAGGGAACACCTCCAATGGAGACAGCGTGTCGGCTGAGGACTTATCCCACCCCAGGGGAGAATTTGTGACAAAGACTTCAGAGCAATGTCACGTATTTTCAAACTCTGAGAATATTGCAACTTGAGCAAAAGATCTTAGCTTTAGTTGCCATGCAGCCACAAGTGCAGATGACTTCTGTGAGCCGTTTAGTGCGGTCAGCACTGAGAAAGTGTGAGCCCATATGGTCAGTTTCAGAAAGCTGTGTGCAAAGCAAAATAAAACTGTAAAGTCACCTTTGAAAGTACTTCTAAAGGAAGTCAAGTGCATAATGTGAAACGTACTGTGCGTGCGTGTGTGTGTGTGTGTGTGTGTGTGCGTGTGTGTGCGTGCGTGCGTATCTCGACATCTCTTGCTGTGTCAGGGGCCTCTGCTCTGATCCCACTCCTCCTCCTTCGAGGGAGCAAGGGAAGGATCACTCCTTCTTCAAAGTCTCTCTTTCATCTCCACCCCATCACCCCATCGTCTGGGGGAGGGCGAGAGGGAGCGGCACCAGCCAACTCCTCCCTCGTACCTCTCCTCCTTCTAATTCTCCTCTCCCCTGCATGCTTCCGGGGCACTGTTCGCCCTTTTCGACCTCAACACCTCGTTCTTTACTTTGCTTCAGCGTTCTGTGGGTTGCCAACTGACCATTTGCATAACATTTGCTCTCCTCCCTTCCCTCCCCAGTGCCTCTCTGTTCTTACTTTCCTTTTATTTCATCCAGTTGATTTATAGAATATAGGAGCAGCTCTTGAACTTCAGGTTTAACAACAAAAAAAAGAACCACAATGTCTCAACTCCCTGAATGTGTTGTATCATTTTTGACGCGGTCGGTTGCTATAATTACTTTCATTATCACCAACCGTCATTTGGCATTTCTCTAAGTACGCATCGCTTTTGATTATTTGAAGCTGCAGCAGCTGTTTTCAGCGACAGCTCATTTTCACCCTAAACTTTTTTTAAATCACGAACACCGCCATGCGTTGTGTGGATCCTGCTGATGTATCCAGAAATAAGCCTGTATACTCTATGTTTTCATAAATTCCCAGCCTGGATTAAGTCACCCCGTACCTTGCCTCCACTTTGGTCTCGGGCTAAAAGGGATGCTTGAGACATCCTGTTCCAAAGTGGCACAGCGTGGATGAAATGTGTGTGTGGCATCGACTTTCTAGTGTCTCCTCTCTGCACGATGGCGCTGTATGCTTTCAGGGGCTCACTAACCCCCACCCTTCCCCCACCTCTCTCCCTCACCGCCCCTGGGGAGAGGCTAAATGTACTGCTCTTGGTTCCCAGGAGTTTGTGAAATGCTGTTCTACAACCTCGGGGACGGTTAACACTCAACCTTACACTCTGCATGATCATGATGCCACTTTATCACACACACACACACACACACACACACACACACACACACACACACACACACACACGCACACACAAATGGCTGTGTGATTTTGATTGGGATTAGTGTGTAAAAAGCCAGCATCCACTTGATAATAGTGTATGCTTGTTTACGGTTCTAGTCCTCTTCCAATCTGCATTTCATCCCGTGGAAATCTCATTTAAATCTTGCTTTGCCTCTCTGTTCTCTTCAATAGACTATTTGATTTAGAAGTCAATAAACACAATAGGTCTTTGCACTTTCTATGAAATAATTAAGTAGCAAGTTATCATCCAGACATTAGATATATCAGGTCAGTAAGAGTTGAGAACATTTCTCTTCTTTACACCTAACACTACTTGGAGCACTTGAAAGACTTTTCCATAAATCATGTCTATTTTTTATAGCGCTGAATCAAACTAATTAAAAGGTAGAAAAAGTTTGAGCTTGAGGATACTAACTTTAAACCTTTTTACATCTTCAAAGAAAATTCACCTTTCACCACAATCCTCTGGTGTTATGATTTAAACAACAACAAATGTCATTGTTAATGTACCATGAGTTGTTGCTCTACAACCATTTGAAATAGTGTTAGTGGCTAAACCAAAGAAAAACATATTTACCTAATACACAAACAAGCATAAGTATAAGAATTATTGAAACTGTCTCGTTCACATTTTTGCTCCTGACCAGACACAACATAATTCTGTCCTTCAGCGTTGATCGTGGTGGGCCCGTTAACCTGGATGAACCTGGATGAAAAATTATATTCATCTTTGGTACAACTTCTAAATGTTGGTAAATACACTTGTTCTTGGGGCGAGTCATCTTAGAAGACTGATACCACCTCTGTGTGCTAAAATCTGAAGTGACAGCAAGGAAACGTTGAGCTTGGCTCAAGACTGAAACAGTTAGCCTGGTTCTCACCAACGGAAGAATAATCTGCCTACCAGGACCTTTAGTTCAGTGTACAGATTCCTATCCCTATTACATTCACATGTTTATGTGTTTGAATTTTAATGCTGACTTCCTAAATTAACATTAGATGGATTAATTGTCGCTTCTCTCTCATTAGACTCCTGATTTGACCAAAGTTAGCTACAATTCTTCCATCTGATGCTCATTTAAAAATAAATGGGGTGACAAGAGCAGATTCATCGACGGAGGTGCTCTGAACTGACCAATGACTGAACTGATCATTGATGTGATTTTAATGAGTCCAAGAGTGCTGTTAGATGTGTGGTAACCCCTCCATCCTATGCTCAAGTATTTCTGCTGGAGGTTGATCGGGTGCTACTGAAAGCTCATTATGGAGGGTGTCGGTTTGAATGCCACGTAAGTAAATACATGTTTAAATGTTAGGACTCGCCAACAACCAAACTTCCTACAGCCACTTGTATATTACTAATGACCTCCTTCCACAGTAGTATATTAAACAATCTACACTCATGCTCAATCGTTTAGCATATCCACCTATACTGAAAGATATGTATTGCTCTAGTCCAGGGTTAGTCAACACTCGCCCACAGGGAGTCAGTGAGTCCAAAAATAGTAAGATCGAGATTCTGCATGTCAAAATGTCTCTGTGTCACGTCAAATCTAAGGAATGACTCTGTGTGGCCTGAGGAAACTATACGGTGTCTCTGGTAGTGACAGCTGATTTTGTCTCACATATGAAAAGCTCTGAGATCACACCAAGCCAAATAACAGAATCAATCAAAACACACACAAGGTGGATGGAAAAGCCAGCCAGTTATTGTGTTTTCTAACCGAGCTGTCATTTCAGAGATTCCACGTTTCTGCAGGACAACGCTGTAACGCAAATCTCATTTCATTCTTGTAATGAGGAAAAGCGTGCCTTTTGTGAAACTTGCCAATTTTCCCCTCTCACCAGCACCGGCAAGTTGTTTTTATTTGCGCTATGATGTCTTGCCAAGGCACATCGTGTCTGTCTGCCTCTTTCATCGTCTGGGATTGTGCTCTTCCACAGGTATGCCAAAGCCAAGGGGCCGTGCTTTAAATTCATTATCAGCTGTCTTAAAGATGAGAAGCCAATCTGTCTGAGAGGTGTCTGGAAGGCTCCGTAACGCCAGTCATGACAGAATGAGCTGTAGTGAAATGCCAACACACTCCCTGGAGTGCTCTGTGTGTGTGTGCGTGTGTGTGTGTGTCTGTGTGTGTGTGCGTCTGTGTGCGTGTGTGCGTGTGTGCGTGCGTGCATGCGTGTGCGTGTGTTTACAAGCATGAGACCGAGACAAAAGTAAGAGGGCAAGTGCTTATTGTGTGACGATGCCTGTGTGTGTGTAAGATGGGTTTTTAATGCCAATGTTATGGCTTTAGTAATGCAGGAGAAAAACAATATTTTGGGCTGCCAATAAACAATAAAATGGAATAAAATGAGATAGCTAAGCACCAGATTACAGCTATTGTACTTCCTGTCGTAAATACAATTGCATTAGTATACAGGCTGGATATCACAAAGAAGGCTTTGGGAAGGTGTTTACAATTGGAAAACATCCACAACAATATTGGTGATTTATGACTAATTTGATGTGATTAAGTTAGTCTCCTACTGAGTACACCTAGGGTATGATGAGTATTAGTATGCGTTATTCTATCAGTCACATGACTCGATGCAGAAGAACGGGAAAATACAAAAAATACAGCTAAAAGAAGAGTTCATGTTGCTTTTCCATCCATCAAGTGGGCAGAAACATAACTTACTTAACCTTACTTAGCTTATGCTTCTCTGTGTCTGCTGCATGCTTACGGGTTCATCGAAGCCTAAAAAGGTGATAATATGTCAGTGTTGTGTTCACAGTTTGTTTCTGCTGCCAATGTGGCAAAAGAATCAATGAGAGCAGCTGGAGGAACCCCGAGCAGTGTGGGTGCATTTTTTGCTCGCGCTACATCTTCCTGTTTGAGGCCTTGATTGATTATCACTGCAATTTAGAAGTCCTGGACCTCTATGGAAACAGCATAACCATGGCTAGAAGTAGAGAAGAAAGAAAAGTTGAATTTCTTTGACAACAATTTGCAAACAATGCAATCTACCTATCCACCATTTGGGGAAGTGTCCCTCCCTCCGTCCCTGTTCACACTGCAGCTCACCTCCGCGTACCCACTCCGTTGTACCCTCCTGTCCCTCTGCATGGACCCACTCATTAGTCTTTCAGCGGGGTTGCATGAAGAGAAAGAGGCAGCAGGCGACATGACAACTGGCTGACAAAATTACATTCACCCAGGACAAAGGGAGAGAGCGATAGAAGGGGATTGAGAAGAGTGAAGAACGACAGGCCGGGTGTAATAAGAGATTGACAGGGGACAGAGGGAGGAGAATGAATATTGGGGTAAAACAGTGAAGGGTAGAGAGAGAGAGAGAGAGAGAGAGGGATGAAGAAACAGAAGCAGAGCCTTGTCACCTAAGTAGTGTTTTCATTCTGCTGTGTGTGCAGAGAAACCCTCACAACAGCCTTTCACAGCATGATAGCTGTGTGTCTGCTTCACACCGCCGTGTGTGTTTCAGACAGTCTGTGTGTGCACACAATCAAGACGTGTCCCTCACTCAGTGAATACACAGAACAGCATCATTATTGTGAGTTTTGTTAAGCCTGCAGGGGTGTTTTTCTCTTTCTTTGTGTGTGTGTGTGTGTGTGTGTGTGTGTGTGTGCGTATCATATATCGTCTTCCTTCTCTCCAGTGTATTTTGACGGAGAAGAAGAGATTATCGCATTAGAAAGAGAGAGGGAGGGTGAGGAAATTATTAAATATAGCCCATGTAAAGGAACGTCAGTAGTCTGATTGCTAAAATTAGAAACACTAATCCGAAGACATCATGTCATCATGTGTTTCATTATTTCTCTGAAATCGTATTAAGTGGGTATATATCCCTGCACCGGAAAACCAGATGGGCATACTGGGATTAGAATCCTGAAGGCTGTAATCAGATTAGACTGGCAAAACTGAATCAGAAATATGTTCAAAAATGTTAACAACTGTGTTAAGAAAACATTTGCTTGTTTGATACAAAGTCCAATGTCCACGTTTATGGACAGAATGATTGGGAAGGGAAGAGTTAAATACAGCTCCCGTGGTGCATTTCCACAGGAAATGTCCAATCACTGGAGCTTATATTGCAATTTGGACAAAATTGATTTTACAACCTAGGGAGTGAATCAGGTCAATTAAAATGTTCGGGTCATTTGTGGTTGAATTTGACAATTATAGCGTCGCCTTTTGTGAAACTTCTGACAATGAAACAGTTACGTCAACTAATTGATCGATTACTTCTCCATAAAGAATCACACACAAGTATGCTTACATTCTAGTGTTTATCAAAGATGTGCTCATAAGTGTCTGAATAAATCATGGGTGGAAAGAGAGAGATGGGAACAAAGAAAGGACTTAGTAACTCTAGAGGGGTGCCATGAAAGACTGGTATCAGAGCCAGTGGGAGAAGGCCTATTGCTATTGATGTGTGTGAACCTGATCCAATTATGATCCCATTTTACATGTATTTTACCTCATTGTGTTCAGTTCACTCCAGCTGTTGTATGTGTCATAAACTGACACTACGCATGACTTGCAACTCTTAGACATGTGTTTCTGAAAGTTAATAGGCTGCTAAATTCAACACTGGTCTCTGAAGCGTGGAATTAGTTTAAATTGGGAGATTAAATCAGTCTAAACAGCCACCTGCCACGTCTGCAATGCCAATGACAACTGCATTAACAGAAGGTTTTGCTATGTATTGAGATTCTTATTGCCTGATACTTTGTCAAGCTGTAATGACTGAAAATAAATTCTAAAAATACCTTGCATCTCTGTGGTTTTTAATAGCTTGTATTATTTCAGGGTATTTAAGTGTTTCAATTATTAAGCCTATCTTACCTAAATTAGACTTTCAGCAAATATAATTGGATTTCTAAATGGAATGTATGTCAAGGAAACATATATATATATATATATATATATATATATATATATATATATATATATATATATAGGATTGGGACTTCAAATCAGCAGATTATTTAATCATCCAAATGACTAGAAATGTGGTAGGAAATATGTCATTGTGTGCTTTTAATTGATCTTTTGTGCCGTATGAACTGAAATGTGTATGCTCACATTGTACTGATCTGTTGACTGGCCGGTTCACATTTAACACAAGACGATGAAGTTTATTCAAACAAGCTGCATCCTCAAGAATGTAAAAGAAAAAAAGAAGAAACAAGTGGCCTCAGATGGCTTTCAGAGTGAGACAATATGCTGCCTTTTCAGAAGTAATATTAAAAACAAGCTCACTTAATTTATAACTTTTTTTATGATGGCACTTAATGTCTACCTCGAGGGCAATTCTTTGTTTTCTCCACCCTGTCAACAAAGAGGTCAGAGATCATTGTCATTTCAAAAAGAGCAGCACTCCGCCTGGCAGCGCTTCAATGTCGTCCTTTGAGGGATATTTAAGTGAATTGGATGTCTGCTGGCTTTGGGACTAAAAGCCTCCTTTGGTGGACGGGCAGCTTCTGACCGAGAGACTCCAAGAGAGAAGAGATCCTGCTGGGGGGCCTTTTGATGTGTGAGGGAAAACACAAATATCCTCCCAAGCCACTGCTAATGAAGCACCACTGTGGCCCCACATTCAGCTCTGCAGAACAATTCTCTGCTCTGTTGCATATGCTACCTTGTATTTATCTTGTCCAACTCATATAAAAGCCCCAGTGCACTGAACACTTACTATAATAATGAGGAGTTGTTTACAAATGCCTTCTTCACTCCATTGTTAAGGAATCTCAAGGTTACAGTTTTACAGTGTACAGTAGCGATTCCTTCTCATAAACTCCCATGGTTAGGGGGCATTTTTCTGGTGAGTCACATGGAATTCCTTGAATGCTAGAGAGCCTTTGTGGTCATGAATCAGATGGAATAATATAGCCACCAGTAACACACATGCTGCTCGGACGCACGCTTGCAAAGTGACTCACAAACACTGCAAAGAAGGTTCATGCTACTATAGCCCCTACCTTTACTAATGCAGGTTGTATGAGGAGGGAGGGAAGGTACACTTTACTCTCTTTCACCCTAAAGCAGAGAGGACACACTTATTTATCCCTCTGCATAGCTCCCCCCCCCCCCCCAACACACACACACACTCTCACACACACACACACACACACACACACACACACACACACACGGTCAGCTACACTTACGACTCAAAATGGAGCGAGAGGAGAGTCGAGAGAGACCCTGTAATGTCAGGTTTCTTTGCTGAGAAGATGAAAGAGGAAAGATCAAACAAGCGGTAGTACGTGATATAGGAAATGTCACCCCTCCCCACACTAACACACACACACACACACACACAGTGAATGTGATCACAGACGGACATATAAACACCCGCGTGAAAGGAATGATGATGGAACATGTGTGGGTCCACCTGAGAGCAAACATGTGCAAGTACCGGCATTCTTGCATGTTTGTGTGCCATTTTCACACACCATAATAATGCCATCCATGTTGTGTTGAGAGTAATTAATCACCAGCAGCTCAGAGCAGCTAAACAGCATAGCTTCAGCAGCCTTTTTTTTCTCCTTCTAAATATATATTTATATACCGCCAGTCTGCACTGGGAACAGAAACAAGGTCACAACAATATTTAAATGAGCTCATTAATTACAGTCACTACATTACAACATACTGAAAGTGCACTTCTGGCTGGTGAAGTTGACCCACTCTAATGCGATGTATAAAAACACACCACTATGCTGTTTATTTTTAGAATTAAAGGACTATGATTCAATTTCACTATGGTTCATCAGCTAGTGTCATGGAAAGATTTGTATTTTTCTTTTTTACAAACGAACACTCACAGCTCACAGCTGCGCTTACCAGCTACTCACAGGCTGAAGCATGCACTAAGTGTTATCGCTTAATGCGATCGCACCAAAGAAAGTATCCGACTCTCACCTGAGGGAGAAGGAGATGCATTAGATGCCCATTGCGGTCTGAACAAAATGATTAGTTTTCCACAAGGCTCCGAGATAAGACCACCCGTCTTTATGTTATGTAGAGAAAAGAAGATGACAAGCATGTGACTGAAAGCGAGATAACTCTTGCTAGTCCCCGTGCATCAGTTTTGTTTCGGTGGTTGTTGGAAACTATAGAACCTCGAGGAAACCCACGCCGACACGGGGAGAACATGCAAACTCTGAAACAACAAGTGTAAACGGGCTCTGTAAATATTCCCTCGTGTCTGCTGTCTCATTTTCTGTTTTTCCCAACCGCTTCCTGAACATCACACAGTCACCCTGTTTATCAGACATAACACCACCATGCTTTTTGAACAGATGTAGCACGCCTTTCTCTTGAGTGAATGTAACCCGCCCATCCCATTGCTGAATCCCACCCAAAGGCTTTGTTAAGTGACTGTCACCCGCCTCCTTTACTTGATGAGCTAATCGCACCATGTTTTTTTCTTCTGCTTTGTTTGGAGAATGTCTGGAACAAGGCGATGCAGGGCCCGACTGGGTGATCGCACAATCACACACAGGAATCGGTGATGTATGGCCTGCACCGGGAGCGGGGGAGGAGGGGTGTCGAAGTGCTATATTTGAGCTCCCTTAATCTCCTTTAATCTGACTCTGCACATTTACATATGGCGAGGTTAACTGGTGAAGGTAACACACACGCACCAGTCAACAGAATCCAGGCCCTCTGTCAAGGTCACATGCACAGAGAGATGCACTCAGAGCCTCACAAAGATGTGTGTGTGTGTGTGTGTGTGTGTGTGTGTGTGTGTGTGCATATGGGTTGGCGGGTGTGTACAAATTGGATTGGCTTGACAGGTCTCCATTTGCAGGGTCAAGCAAATGCATTCAGCATATTCAATTTGCTTCTGCTGCTGACAGAGACAGAGAGAGGAAGGTATGCAGACAAGAGGTGGAGAGAGCACTTTGGGTGTGGCGAGGCTAAGAACAATTAAACTCTCCAAACACAGTCTTTCCACTGTGCTGTGAGGAGTTTTATTGGAAACAACAAAAACAGAGGCGCTGTCCCAATCGAGGGGGTAGTTTGGGACAGCGCTCAAAACCTCAGGAACATCAATGAAGTCACCTGTTAAATGGCTGAGAGACTGTGAGAGCTTGAAATGGTGTGAGTACAAATGGGACAGCACTTTGCTGTGACGTATCACGTTGCCCGTGACAACTCCGTAATATGTTATGTGCAATTGTGGGTATTTGTTTTTCTAATTTTTACTCACGAGACAAAGTAGTCATTGTCAAATGATCTATTTACTCGTCAAAAAATCTGAACAAAGATGAATAAAGTATCCATTCAGTTTCTGCTTGTATTCCTCTACTTTCACGTGTTTGTGTGTACCAGAGTGAATCCTTTAATGCTTCTGTGTATATTCCATATGCCAGGCTGAACATCCGTGTGCTTTCGTCTTTGTTCTACATCTCCGGCTTTCTTGGCCACCCTGTGTTTAACATCACATGGGTCATTTCCTTGGTTAAAGTCTGCAGAAACGTGTTCATAAAGTGGCCCAAAATGTCTGCAAATGCCCTCAAACACCCTTTGTCACGCCACTCAGCGTCTGACTCACAAAGCACCCTTTAGCATCCATTGGAGATGCAGCGGTCTTTGAGGTAATGTCGAAGACCCATTAGACCCATTGCGAAAAATGCTCTGTGAGTGTGATGATGTCGCATAAAGACCGGAGAAACCCCCACACAAGAGTGCAGAAGGGAGAGGAGGTGGACATGTCAAACAGGCACAGGACTTTCAAACAGGAAACCGGCATTCGTGTCCCGTAAGTTTTTTTTTTTTACATGCCAAGTTTTCCATGCTTTTGTCACGTTGTTTATTTAGTTTAAATACTTATTCAGGGCCCAACCATGATGTGTTTGTGGTCTGACCAGTATTTGATGAGTTTGGATGAGAATGGGCTTTTTCAATGCTAAACGTGACACAAATTAAATTGCACCATTGCATTGAGTTGAAGGCAGGAATCGTGGAGACATCTCTCAAAACATAGACAGCTAAAACCCAAACCGTGACTGTGCACTACTAAAAAGGTACAGTACGCCTCGCGGTAATTTGGGTGAACATAATCTTGAAAGTATACTTTTTTTTTTTTGTTGAAAAAGTCCTACGCATACAAATTGTCCGAGAGCAGAGCAGTAAGACATTAGAAATGTGAAACTCAGCTGTACCCTTTTCCTCAGCCTGATGCTGATCCGTGTCATTTGAAAGTAGAGTCAGCAAAGTATGACAAAACGAGCATTCGACGGCAGCGGAGTCGCGGTGGTTTGAAAAGGTCGCCCCTGTCACTTCTACCTCAAGCGCAGAGCTGCTCTGCTCGTCTCCCGCTTGGGAACTCTTTGAAAAGCCTGAAGGAACGTTGCTCTGGACACGGCTTCCTTTCTTCTTCAGACGGACGGTCTGATTTGAGCTGAATATGCACCGCTTGTGGTGTATCGCGCCGACATTTCCATGATAAAGACACCTTCCAGAAACGGGTGTAATTATAGGACAATTGATTGAACCCTCTTTGGAACTACACACAGGTGATTTGTATTGAACTAATTATGGGACTTGGGAGTCAGCCGCATCAGTGATGATGTATGTGTGTTCTTTTAGAGGGGAGAGGGTGTCCTGATGCAAACATTTATTTTGTATTTTACTTCCTTTGGATCACTTTGTAGAGATCTCATTCTCCACACAGGATTTATTGTGGAAGTAATGTTGTTCACAATCAAATTTAAAATGGAGCTTTGAAGTTGAGGGCACAGAACAATAGACTTCTCCGACATTTCACAACACAAGATCGTGCCACTGAAAACTCAGCCGTAAAAACTTTTAGTAATATTGTAGCTCCCTTTTAGAGTAAACTCACATCACCACATTTCTTTTTCATTATGTCCCAGTAGGAGACCGTGGAGCTGCGTCCAATTAACTGTCGTTTTTGATTATTTATTACGAATGTCTGTATAATTTAGCTATCTTGCCCCTCTTTATTTGCTTTCATTGTTATTTGATCTTGGAAGGGGCGCCATGTTTGACAAACGCTCTGATGGAGGCCAGAGTTAAAATAAGGACATAGCTGTAGGTGTCATTACATCAGAGCTGGCACACCGCTTCTACCAGCCATCCATCATTTGACATTGAGAGAGACTCAGGGGAGAGGAAGAGGGGGTGGAGAAAGGAGGGAGGGAGAGTTTATAGCTGGGTTTTATTAATTCTTCAGGCTGGTGGCTAAAAGGATTGCAGTGGCTGAAAAAAAGAAAAGAAACAACTGAGAAGTAGTCGTGTGATGAGGTAGATTTATTCCAATGTAAATAGGAAGGCTTGGCCCTGTGGCAAAGACTTCTGGTAATGGAGGAAGAAGAGAGGAGGAGGGAGAGAAAGGACGAGGGGAACGGACGAAGAGAGCGAGAAGGAAGGCGGGGGGATAAATGAGGAAGACGTAGAAGTAGAGAAGAAGAAGAAGAAGAAGAAGAAGAAGAAGAGGAGAAGATGTAGAGAGATGTGATGGAGACAAAGGGGAGAGGGAGACAGAAGGGCTGACATTGAGAGAATGAGAATCGATGACGGGAAGAAGGGATGGGGACGGTGGGAGAAAACGTGAGAGAGATGAGTGAGGGCAACAGGTAGGGGGAGAAAGGTGGCAGAGAAGGAGAGAGAGAGAGTGACATTGTGAATGGAGCAGACAAAGCACTGGCGAGGAGAGAGTGAAAGTAAGAATGGGAGGGATGGAAGGATAGAGGATAAAAAGAGAAAGAGGCATAAAGCTGTTGACTATTCCGTATCTACATGTTTGACAAAATGGGGCTGGAATGAACGATAAAAACATGTCTCTATGGAGTGAAGGAAGGAAACGGAGAAAGAAGAATGAAGGAATAAGCCGTACAGCGTCACCTGTCTAAGATAAGGAGGAGAAAAGAGAGTTGCAGAGAGGAGGGGAAGGAAGGTTGGAGTTATGGGAGGAAGTACAATTCAATGCGTAACCTACACCTTAAGGATGTAGAGGATGCAGAAATGAGCAAAACAGGAGCTCAGTCGGAAGGAGATAAGCAAAAACACATTAAATCATGGAAAAAGAATTATAAGAGGAGTAAAGTCATCAACTGTGTCTTAGTAATAAAACAAAGGAGGGATGGGAGAAAAAACAAAAACAGCACACAAAACATCAGTTTACCCTTAACACTGAAAACAGGCCTCATGTCCTGAGACACTTAAGTCCCAGTCTACTAGAAAAGGGGATTATCATGATCATCATTAATAAACAAAATGCCAGCAACCCTAAGCCTTCCTCTATCTAATAAATCCTCCCTGATCCACACAGGAGCATAATTAATACAGACGGCAGGGGGTAGGAGGTTAGCCGCGACCGAGCATGAGTTAATAAGGAGGGAGGAAAGGAGGTGTGAAAACCTCCTAACTCCAAAATGGGTCTTTTCCATTCCGGGAGATTGAACGTGGAATTTATCAACTGTACATGCTTCCATTAAAAAAAAAAATTAAATAAATACACATGGGTGGGGTAGAAAATTAAACTTTTGTGAGCTTAGTTTTAGGCGACTTCATCCAACATGGGGTCCAAGGGAATAGCAACTTGTCTCCTGCACAGTCAACTGGGATGAAGCAGAGCGTGGAACGGGGCCATCTCAAAATGCTAATTGCACAAAAGTGATGGAAAGAAATAATCAAAATAACACAGCTTGCAAATTATTCCTCTTGGCAATGCCAATGGAAAAAAAAAAATATTTTGTGTATGTGTGAGCATATGTTTGGAGGGTTCTACTTGTGCATGCTCAAGTGCATACAAATTAAGAAAAAACTGTAATTTGTGTGAACTGGCATTTGATTCCATTTAATGCACCATGTTATGCTTTTGCATGTTTTGCCGTTTGATTAAAAGTGGAACATTCTTTCCTCAAATTGTTGCTATTTTCTAAGAAGCTTTGTATATTGGTAGTATATTGGTATGTGTTTCCAACAATGCAAAGGCGACTGGCTGACTGGCTGACTGGCTGACTGGCAGGCTGGCTGGCTGACTGGCTGACTGGCTGACTGGCTGACTGGCTGGCTGGCTGACTGGCTGGCTGACTGGCTGGCTGGCTGACTGGCTGACTCGTTTTTGGGTCGTCTCCACTTGCTTTGGACACACCGGTGTGGTCTAAACTTTGACTGAAGTCTTGATGGCCACTATGTAAAATGCCCTCGAGTACATTACATTACATTACATGTCATTTAGCTGACGCTTTTATCCAAAGCGACTTTAGTCCAAACTCAGAACAACAAGAATCAAGCAAGTACAATTTCTTCAATAAAGTTAAACTACAAAGTACTATCGGTAAGGGACATTTAAGTGCTACTACGGCATTTAAGTGCTACCTATTCAAGGTATAGTCGAAAAAAGATGTGTTTTTAATTTGCGCCGGAAGATGTAGAGACTTTCCGCTGTCCGATGTCAATGGGAAGCTCGTTCCACCAATGAGGAGCCAGCACAGCAAGCAGCCGTGACCTTGCCGAGTGTCTAGCTCGAAGTGAAGGAGCCACAAAGCAGACTGGCAGAAGCCGAGCGAAGTGAACGGGCTGGGGTTACGGTTTGACCATGTCCTGGATGTAGACCGGACCCGATCTGTTCGCAGCACGGTACGCAAGTACCAATGTTTTGAAGCGGATGCGGGCGGCCACCGGTAACCAGTGAAGGTCGCGGAGGAGCGGAGTAGTGTGGGGTAAATTTCGGGAGGTTGAAGACCAGTCAAGCATCTGCATTCTGGATGAGCTGTAGAGGTCGAATGGCATTAGCAGGTAGACCTGGCCAGGAGGGAGTTGCAATAGTCCAGCCGTGAGATGACCAGAGCCTGGACCAGAACCTGTGCCGCCTTCTGAGTGAGAAGAGGTCGTATTCTCCTGATGTTGTACAGCATGTACCTACAGGAGCGTGTTATTGCGGTAATGTTGGCAGTCAGGGAGAGTTGACTGTCGAGCGTCCACTCCGAGGTTCCTGGCAGTCGGAGTCGGAACCAGCACCGAGTTGTTGAAGTTAATAGTTAGGTCGTGGGTGGGAGAGCCTTTTCCTGGAAGGAGGAGAAGTTCAGTCCTTGTCCGGGTTAATTTTCAGGTGGTGAGGCGGACATCCACTGAGAGATGTCGGTTCAGACAGGCAGAGATTCGTGCTGGCTACCTGTGTTTCGGATTGGGGAAACGAGAGGATCAGTTGGGTGTCGTCAGCATAGCTGTGGTAGGTGAAGCCATGCGAGCGAATGACAGAGCCAAGAGAGTTGGTGTACAGAGAGAAGAGAAGAGGACCAAGGACTGAACCCTGAGGGGACCCCAGTAGTCAGAGGACAAGGCTCAGACACAGATCCTCTCCAGGTTACCCGGTAAGAGCGGGTCGGTGAGATAGGATGAGAAGAGTGAGAGCGCGGTGCCTGAGATACCCAGGTCCTGGAGGGAGGACAAGAGGATCTGGTGGTTCACTGTGTCAAAGGCAGCGGAAAGGTCTAGAAGGATGAGGACAGAGGAGAGAGAGGCTGCTCTAGCAGTGTGAAGCTGCTCAGAGACAGCAAGGAGGGCAGTCTCTGTTGAGTGGCCTGTCTTGAATCCAGACTGGTGGGGGTCTAGAAGGTTGTTACTGTGAAGAAAGGAGGAGACTTGGTTAAAGATAGCTCGCTCTAGAGTTTTGGAAAGGAAGGGGAGGAGAGAGACAGGTCTGTAGTTGTTGACTTCAGATGGGTCGAGAGTGGGTTTTCTTCAGGAGAGGGTTGACTCTTGCCTCCTTCAGAGAGTTAGGGAAACAAGCCGGTTGAGAGGGAGGTGTTAATGAGATGGGTGAGAAAGGGAAGAAGGTCCGGAGCAATGGACTGGAGAATGTGAGAAGGGATGGGGTCAAGGGGGCAGGTGGTTGGGCGGGCAGAGGTTACCAAGGTAAGAACTTGATTAGGAGACAGGGGGATAAAAGAGGAAAACAAGGGGGAAGAAGGTGAAGTTACTGGAGGTGTAGATGAGGAAGATGGATTAGTAAATGAAGAGCGTATGTCGTCTATCTTTTTTGTAAAGTAGTCGACAAAGTGGCTTGGTAGAAGGGTGGAGGGAGGGGGGGGACCAGGGGGTCAAGGAGGTTGGAAAAAAGCGCTCTACACTCCATTAAAAAGGACTCAAATAAATCTGATAAGTGAAAAAAAGAAAGAATCTCGCCAGTAGCCTTACCCTTGACACCTTCTTTAAAGACGACGGACGAAATCTCTTCTTCAGTGAGTTCGCCCACATCAGTTGAGAGTCGGATAAAAGATGTAGCGGAGCACAAAGGTCAAGGTGAGCAGCTTTCTCTGAGCTGAATGGACAAAAAAACATATAACGATGGAGATGCTCTGTATTAAAAGGCTAAAAGGATGTGGATCCCCAGTTTTATAAGCAACTAATAGTAAGGAGTGGAAAGGCCAGTACATCTTTGTGGGCCTTCATAGCTTCTCTTCATGCATGAAGAGTGCAGCAGGGGTTACTACAGCAGCGGACCAAAATCCTGCCTCTGCGTTTTGTCTTCTAATCAAAACATGGCAAATGACCCAGATATAACTACCTAGAACCAAAAAACACTTTGGAATGAATTTGTCTTCTGACGGTTTTGACCGAAAATAAGCCACTTTCTTCATAAATGTTGTCTCATTTTGGTTTGCTTTAGTATAACAAAAAAAAAATAAGATTCTTAAAAGTCTAAATCCTCAGAATCACATCTAAGAACGTAAAAAGCAATAATGTAAGAGTCAGAGCCAGTGTGCCCTGAGTATATCTGGTAGCTTTTTGAGAAGAAAAAGAGAATTAAAAGCACGCTCTGAGAGAAACCGGGGGCTTTTTTTTCACTTAACCACGGGAAGCTTTTATCAAGTGAAGACGGGAGGTCAGGGAGAGCTTGTTAAACGAAAATTTGGATATGGTCCCGTGTGGTGGTCGTGGCAGAAGTCCCCACACATGCATATAATCTTGTAACTATTAGGAAACCGGAGTCTATTTTTACTCTAACAAGAAGACGCTGTGGGGTCACGCAGGACCGTTTGCCTCTTTATTATTGGTGGGAGTAGACTTAATGTTTCATCCCAATACCCTAGACACAATTTCTAATACACCTGCGTCCACCTGCACACACATGCATACACACATACACACACACACACACACACACACCACACACACACACACACACACACACACACACACACACACACACACACACACTCATATCCACCAGCCCACCAGGCTTGCTGGGAGCCCTGATTAAAATGTCCTCCATGTTGTGCTTCAGTTGGTGGCATGGTGAATGATGTGTGTCCACGCACAGATGGAGCTCTGTCAGAGACAGACAGACACACGCACACACACATGCACACACACCGTCAGAAATTGTTATCTGTATCAAATTCCTCATCTGCATGAGGAAAGGGGAAAATACCTCCCATATACAGTAAATGCCTTTCCTCTTGTCCACTGAACTGTAGAGAATATGGTAATCAGCAGCTGAAAGGAAAAGAAAGACATGACTTTTGTCTTCTGCGTATAAGGATGACGTCAGGAAGGCCTAAAAAGATGGAATATCTTTATGTTCCTCCTAACGTCACTCTGTATGTACAGTGTTTGAATTAAAAGAAACACAATGGAAAGATACATACCATTGATTAAATGAGACATTTAGTTGTTGCTACACAGTCAAACCTCAGCATGTCACTGATAACAATTACCCTCCTCCAGTAAACATTACCGTGTGAGTGTCATTACTCAATGCACGAGTCAGTTCCACTAAGGGCTTCCTTTGCTATATATGTATATGATGCAGGGGGTCCCAGCTATTTAGAGCCCTGAACAGATTTCATTCAACACGAATTTCACTGAAAGCCAAATCAAAAGCTTTAAAAGTTGTCTAAAGTCATACAAGAGAGGCTGTGCTGATGGACTGACAAAATGACATTGACAGAGAGGGAAACGGCTGATTATGAGTTCATTGAATGAACATGTAACAAGTTAAATGAAATAACTATTTGAGAGCCACTAATCTCACTTTTACAATGAATTATCACACAAGCCTTTGGGGGGAAACGGAGAGGAGCCTCTGTAGAAGTGGAATCATCAGATCACCCTCAGCTGGATTTTAATAGAATGTATTGACAATGAAAAAAAAGAACGATTGGCTAAGAGGGAAAACTGAGAGGTTACGGATGATTCTCTCTATCTCTGTTATACATCTCTGTCTCTTTCCCCATAGGGAGCGTTTCCTTTCAAATTAATGGCGTCCGCTTCACTGCCCGTGTTGCATATGCGTTGTGCTACGTTGGCTGGAATTCATTCATTTTCTGAACGTGCACAGCTCACTTCAGCCGGGATTGCACAGCATTTCAGTCTAAAAACTACTGGAAATGCAGTTACAATATATGATTAACACTCTGAAGTGATAATACTGTAACATCCTTAACAGCTAAAGGAAGTGGTAATATCCAATGCAGTACATTCAATACCTCGTTATATGAAAATACAGCTCATATCATGCAGGAAGAGAAACCAGAGTCATTAGATAACATCTCTATCAATGGATTTCCTCTTCTACATTTCCCTTTTCTCTGTCTCCGTCTCTTGTTACTAAGGGCCAGAGTCAAACCACCCCTTTTGTCTCTGGGATTATTACTATTCCAGTCACACCCAGAAGCTTCTGCATGCCTCTCATCGCAACAATTTCTTTCTAGTTTTATAATCTTTTTTTCCTGTATTACTCTCTATTTCCTTAAAGTCTTAACGCTATCGCTCACCCTTCATCAGGGTTTGACCGTTGATATATTCACGTCCGTTCTTCAACATGCAGGTGTTGAGATATTGTTTCATAAAAGCTTGTGTTTGAAGCACCAGTGTGTAGGATTTAGTGGCATCTAGTAAATACCCCTCCGCTCACCCTTCCCTTTGAAAGGGTGTCTGAGAACTCCAGTGGCCTTCAGGTAACATAAAAACAGGATAAAGAGCCAGATTTGGAGTTTGTCCTTTCTGGGCTACTGTAGAAAGACTCTATGAAGAGGATATGTTCCCAAACAGTTCACTGAAACACAACTATGCTTAGTTTCTGGTGATTATACACAAATTAAAATGTAATTCTGAATGACTTAATCCATTTCTAATCATAGATAACCATACATTTAGACACATAATTATGTTTTGAGGGAAAATATTTTCTCCCAGACTATGTTTGTTTTTCACGTATCACAAATATGTTTCTAATGAGGAAGTCCGCATAGAGAGGTGGTTGGGGTGGATAAGTCAAACACACACAGGACTTTCACCCAGGAGGCCGTTGTTTGTGCAACGTGTGAAACCAAAAGTCAACGTTCATTTATTTTCATTAACGTAATGTAATTTTGATGGACACAGCATTGGCGGTTATCTCACAAACAACCCCTCAGAGATAAAAGAGTCCCATAAATCCATACTTTTAATTTTTTATTTTGTAATGCTCCTTTTACATTCTGCATTGTCCATCCATCCATTCCTTTACTTATCACATTGCTTTCTTAAACCATCTTTTCTTATGTGCAATCTGTTTCACTTCACTTCATCACATACTCCTGCATTTCATTAATTGTGTCTCTCTCCACCTGTTTTACTGCCTTTCCTTATGTGTCTTTGGATTTTACTGAGTAAACAAATCAACTGATAATATAGCATCAGTTAACCTTTATGTTTCCCACAAACCTCCCATTCCTCAGTCCGTCCTATTCTCAGACTTAATTATCTCTTCCGTCTGTTTATATGAAGATTGAAGTCAAAAATGTTTGTTCAGGGTTTGTTTTTAAAACCACAATATACAAAGACCCTTTAAGTGTAATGATAACACAACAGCCAACATATTGTAGAGCGTATTCTACACAATCGTGCCTAAATCCCTTGGACGAATGAACATGTAAAACAAAGAGCAACAAAAAGATCACAAGGTAAGACAGTCAATGTCCGGCTGCGGCGTGTGGTGTTCAATGTACGGCTCAAGAAGGTCTGTAAATAAATGATTCCTTGTGGGCAGAATCGATAGCGCTCATATAGGAAGTCATCATCACGTCATAAGAACTCTCTCCCTATAAAACGTTAACTAATATCGCTCCTTCATCAATGAGGAAGGGAGCGGCCATTTTCTTCCGGGGGAGTGGCCAGTTTATCCAGCTAGACTGAATGTACCTGCTCTGGAGCAGGTTAAAATTTTTTGATGTGTTGCTATGGTGATTTTGCCAAACTTGCTTCGAGGAACCGAAATCCCTGACTTGTCCGGAAAATTATCCCGCTAACTACGTTAAGCCAGGTACGAGAAACAGGGCCAAGTGTGAGAAGATGAGCTTGTGATAGGAAGATATACAGCTCAAATGATCAGCAGTGAGATAAGTGGATATTATCAAACACTGTGTGGATGCACTTGTGCCAACGATGGATACATGGATCAAAATATATGTTTCTGCCAAGTCGGATGACGTGTGACCTTAATGAAGATGAAAGTCCAGAGTTTGGAGAAATGGCTGCGCTGTAAACAACTAGCAGACTAGCAGAGCTTACTTAGCCGACTGTTGTCGTCACTCCCCACTTTGTTACCATCCGATGAGCATTTAGGCTCACACACACACGAGTGAGAAGAGATATCTCCAACACGAGCTGCCACTTTATTGTTCATCTCACGACACACAGGCGCACTGTGAGTCATGGATTACTGCCGCCTTACTGCAGCGTGTAAGCACACATCTCTATCCTCCCACCCAGCTAGCTGGCATACTGTTACACATCACAAGAGCCCATGTCAAAAGCACAGAGGCCTCCAGCTGCCTCATAGCGTGTAGGTGTGTGCGTGTGTGTGTGTGTGTGTGTGTGTCCTTGCTGATGCTTTAACAGCTATCGGTGCTCTTTGTGTGTAAGACCGTGTTTGCGCTTCAACTGAATGCTAGTGCTGGATCTCCTGTCACCGAACACAAATAAACTTTATCTGGATTGGTTTCATATTGTTTTTTTTGGGAGTAGCGATAATGTTATCTTAGCACTGACTTCACTGAGAAACATCAGTGAAAAATCTCTGTGGGTGTGTACCATGCAGGTTCAAGAGGGTCTGGATTCAAGCTCATGCGCTGGCAAGCATCCACACTGATAAACTATCCTCAAGCAAAACACTGAGCTCGTTCCAGTTCCTGGGCGCTGCTCTGTAGTTAACCTTCGACCTCCTTGCTGAGGAGTGCATGATGAAACAGAATTGTGTGTGCTTAATAAATTACCTGCCGGGTATGATAAATAATCATTACACTCCCTTAATGCAGAATGAAGTCAGTGCTGAATAAATCACCCGTCATCATCCCCATTAGCAGATTAGGTAACAATAAAGTATACACACATGTTCTCCTATCCGTGCACAGGTGTTGCGCTTTACAGGCGCACCCTTTCATACAACACCCACAGCGCACAGCAGTAAATTTGGGCAACTTTTATTTCACTTTTAATGCCCTGCTCTTTTCAAGGGCATCAGAGGAACAGTTTAACAGTCAGAGTTGTAACACATGACATACAATTTTCCGTGACTCGGATGTCCAAAAAGTGATTGATCACGTTGAGGTGATTTGACAACAGCGGCGCAGTCCTTCGTGTTTAATTTTCCAGCTTCATTTGTGGCATTTCTGAATCCCAAGGATTTAAAAGTAAAAATAGTGAAAAAGACTGCTGGAAATGAATTGAGCAATACAAAACAATTAAGAAATATTACAGTTTTTGTAAACAGGCAACCGTAAGAAATAAAGACAACAATAATATAATAGTGCAGATCTTGTCATGCTATTTACAACCACAGACTCCGTAGACAGTGGCTGAAATGATGTTCGAGTTTACCACGGCGCGAGACAGTAATGACAGCTATTTCAAGATAATGGCAATCAATGAATCATGTAACTTAAGTGGCAGAAAATAAGGTGTCACACAATTTCAGATGATGGAAGATTGCAAGCACACAGACTTAAACGCTGCCAGACAAAGAAAATAGTTTTGAACCTAAGCTCTCAAAAGGCTATAAAGAGGAGCGTGTGAAGTGACCAACATCTGAGATGTCATACTATCACGTTGGGAAGGGGGTCCCTTGACCTCGCACCTCAAGATCTCTGTTTGAAATTGGGTTTTATGGGGAGCCACAAATATAGTACTTCCATCATAATGTTCTCAGTCCTTTAGCACTTTCAGAATTTAGGGCAATTTAGTTATTTAAGATTTATTTCTGACTAGAACGACTTCATACACACTACAGCCCTCCACGAAACAAAGGGTGTATGTGGGTCTCTAAGGGATAAAGGACTTTCCATTCGCAGAGCTGTTACAATGCTGAAAGCCTTTGAAAAAGCCAATAAGCGGAATTTGTCTGCGACTCTCTTTGAGACTGTAAAATAGAATTAGAAATAGCTCACTTATTTAGGTGATGATTTTCATTGGTGCGTTTTAATTTCATTGTACTTCAAATATCACGGTGCGTTTAAAACGCACACGCCAGGATCATTTTGGTCTTATATTAGTCCCAATATGGTAATCAATGCCAGAGCTGGAACATGGTTCATTCCATGTTAGCCAACATGTTGCGCAGGCAGATGAAGACTAGTTCACAGACCTTTCAGCCCACCCCTGCTGACAGTCTAGCCACCCCACAGCTTCCATGTTGTCAGTGATTAGCGCTGGCCATGTTTGTTGCCAGCTACGATGGCTGGTTACCACAGAGTCCAACAGAGACAGACATCTGGAGCTGCGTCGCCAGGGCAGTACGGGTCAGGATTACAGGGGCGATGGCCATGAACAACAGACCTCAGAAGGAAGTGTGCGTTTGGCCAGTGTGGTGGTGTTTGAGGGGGAGTCAGTGTAAAGTGGAGACGACAACATTAGCGACGATGCCACTCTCTCACTGATACGCAGTGCCAGGACATAAGGTGAATGCTTGAGGTCCAGCATGTGGAGAATTATCATTAGTGCGTTCATCAAAACATCACTTGAGCTGAGTGAAGCTAATTGGTACTCAGGACTTTTAATGGGTGGATAACATCCGTTTATGTGTGTTTTAGGAAGAGGAAGAAAAAAGAGAAGTGGGAGAATAAGCAGCGGAGGAAACAGAATGATAATGACACATTTACAACACCTAATGCAGAGAGGAACTGTCCATGTACTACCCGCAAATGGCACACCCACCATTTACACCTCACCACATAAACGTAAGGCGCCACATTAAGACATCTGAACTCGATTCTGGGAAGCTATGCCTTGAGCTTTCTTCCAGTAAGCTTTCTTCCACTTTCTGGCAGGCAAACCTGGAGGACCGTCAGAGCATTACTCACAACTTCCACAACATCCACTGAGGAAACGCTCACTGTGGAATCCATAAAAAAGCAGCCGCACTTGCCCATTGCACCGTGTCCGATTGAAGCTCCAGAGCTCAAATGTTGCCAGGTTCAAATTCCCGATGGTTGACACAGATGCTCGTCCTCGTGTACCCTATTTAATTAGCGTGAAATTAGAGGGTGCATGGAGAGCACACACCTCAGTAAACAGCTCACTTAAGTTCTCCCAGTTGCTGTATTCAAGACATTTTGATTTAGCATTTAATTGCATTTAAATATTCCCCCTGAAAAAAATATCTTAATGATTTAGTACGAAGTCGCTGTCTCATTAAATTCATAAATACTACTAAAAGTTGATGATCCCAAAAGACCTGATTCCATTTCAGCCACTTGGCCAAACGGCTGTCTGTCCAGCAGACCATTAATTTGTCTTTGACATCATACTGACTGAAAATAACAACGGTTGTATGAAAACACAACCTCTGTGGCAGAAATAATGTGGATTTTGGCTAAAATTCAACCCACAGAAGATATGTTGTTAAATTATACAGCGAAGATGCTGCAATTGCACCTGTTCGTATATCAGAACTGGAGAGTATTATTTTTGAAGGAAGAGAGATTTTTTTTCAGGGCCTTTAACCAGTAAAACTATACTATATTTGTAGCTTAGTAGCCCTTATCATAATCACTTTTGGACACACTTAAACACTGTCCATGTGTTTCTTTCTTATCTTGCTGTTGCTGCAAAAACACACTTTTCCTACCGGAATAATGCAAGTACCATCTGATTAGTGTCCCACTCTGTGTGCAGAAAACGTGAAAGAGGACAAAAGGAATGATGAATTACAGGGTTATGTTATTAAAAGAGGCCCATTACGGACTGCTTCGCTCGATGTCCTGGGGACACGTATGGCGGTTCTTAATAAATTAACCACTTGTGATGTGCTTGAAACGCTTATTCAGACACAAAAGCAGCCTATAAGGAGGGCACACCTCACACAACACTGGATAAAACCGTCTCTGGTGCTTTGCTTTTGACATCTGCAAGAGGTCAACACAGGAGAAAAGGAGGGAACACAGGGAGTAGAGCAAAGAGGACAGGGCCAGGAGAAGAGGAGGAGATGAGAGTGAGGAGAGGGGGAGATTAGACAGCTTAAGGTCTTAAGACTGCAGTCTGAGGAGGTGAGGTCGTCTCAAGAGTTGCGGGACGAGAGTAGGGGAGAGGGGAGTCAGAGAGAGAGAGAAAGGAAGTTAGGGGGGAGGGGAGTGTGAACAGGAATCCATTATGGCATCCAGTAAGCTTACTCTCTTCCCTCCTGCCTCCTGGACTCAATACCACATATTCTTACACACACACACACACACACACACACACACACACACACACACACACACACACACACACACACACACACACACACACACACAGACATACCATATTGTAACTCTCCCCAAGGGTTCAGTAGAACAATTCTCAGTATTGATTTTGATGGAGACCTGAGCATCTGCTGAGAAAGACTCACTTTAAACCAAGTGGACCTAAGCCGTAACACAGGGAGACATGCCGAGCCACGACGTGAGTGTGTGTGTGTGTGTCAAGAAAAAGAGAAAAGGGAAGAAAAAGAAGAAAAAGTAAGTGTAAGTCTTCTGTCGTAAGTGTGCGTCGAAGTACATTTGAGCGTGTGCTTGCTTTTTCCTCCTGACACACAGAGACAATTGTATTAAGGTAGACGTGGAGCCCAGCAGTGCCTCAGTGTTAAGTGAAGTCAGTGCCATTTAAACAGGCGGATGTGACATTTAATACAGGGGGGAGCGAGGGGTGTCTGTGTCTGTTTGCTCACAGACACCATCAATCTCAGTAGTATTTGCACATTTACAAATGTGATATTAGAGCTAAGGGTGAGGAATAGATGGAAACTGTCATAAACTACAAGTGTTATTATATTGCTTCACAAAGGCAGCACAAAAACAACCAGATTTTTTAATAGATTAGCGTCTATTTTTGGGAGGTTTAAAAGAAGAAGCAACAAAAGCATAACTTTAAGAGAGCGGCAAATTTACCCATCAATCTCCACTGTTGTGGACATGTGAGGTTTCAAACTAATGGGCTGGTAAATAATGCAAATGCAGAGTGTGTTCATTGGTTTACACCCAGAATGTGTTAGCTGAAGTTGAACTCATTCATGTGTAAAACAAAGCAAAGTTGCATGAGTGGTGTCTGTGGCTCAGGAAGTGGAGCGGGGTCGTCCCTCGATCGCGGGGTTGGCGTTTCGATCCTCGGCTCCTCCTGTCCAGGTGTCGAGGTGTAAAAAACAAGGCGACACACTAATTGCTCCTGACCCTGGGGTCTGCTCAGGAGATGGCGGATGAAAGGAAGAGCAACATTGAAAGAGTGCCTTGTTTAGCTGTTTTTCTTTTCCAGCTGCTGGCCACAAAAGATAAAAACTGCATGGGTGTACCGGCCCTCTACTCTCCTCCTCGGGGCCCGGCTGAGTCACTCAGCACCAACCCTGAGCTTTTAACACATTTGCTGCTTGACAAAACATTGCAGCTTACCTTCTCTCGATGGACACGGCAGCCTCTTTACCTCAGATGCCAAAATGATAGGGTCGGATTCTGTCTGCTTTTGCAGATTTCCTCACGCGTAGACCAACTCCCCTGACCTTTTCTCCAGACTTTACTCCGAGTACTGTTTCAAAACGAACACAGTCGGTCTCTTGACATGGAGATCAAGATGCTGCTTGTTTACTATCATATGAGTCACATTAGTTCATATGCACTCATTTGGTTTTGACACAGGTGAAATATTATACACCATATGGTGGCACAGTGAGGTCAGTGGTTACAGTGAGTTGCATCAGACAGGTAAGCCAAAACCATTGAGCCAGCTGGACCTTCAACAAACACTGACTTCATATTGTGGGTCACTGCCAAACGAAATAAACCAACTTTTTACAACGCGTAATTTCTGCCTCGTGAATTGAGTGAATTAAACCTTAGCCATTTAAGAAGCAGTGGAGACATTCAAGCCATGCTCGGTCACGTTTGGTCATCTCGGTAACATATCAATCAATATGAAAAGGAATCAGTGCAAATTGAATCTAAAGTCCCGGTTGAGGTCTCCTGTGACTTATGACAGACAGTCTGTCCTTCGACACTTGGGGCTCGTGCTGCGGGCATAAAAGAAGAAGGTATATCCTTCCTCTGCATGCTTCCATAATGATACCTATTTTCTTTTGATTCCCAACACCTGACCTTGGTACATCAGCTCAGCAGATAAGAGCACTCAACTCCCCCCCCCCCCCCCCCCCCGCCGCCCACTCTTCTATTTCTTCTTACACATTCTCCCGTAAACTACTCTGTCACACTGCAGAGCTTCCAATGGCAAAAGAAAGAGTGCGGTTGTCTCTGTTAAACGACTGGCCTGCCTGACTCTAGCAGTGGCAGTAATCCAGTCCAATAAACCTGCAATATGAGGCCATTGTTAAACATGACAAATGGTAAGAAGGGAATCGGTTGTATTAATATAACATTAAAGACAATATGCGACACTGAAGTGGAGCTGCCAACAGCTGGTAATCATTAGCCATTTTAATCACTCAAAAAGAGGGGTTGGTAAAAAGGAATTTTGTGTCAGCTTAAAATAATAACACACTCACTCACAATCATTTAATAAACAAGCTCAGTGAGCTAAGAATTGATTTAGTAATCAATGTGGTATAAAGTCTGTTTATGTACTGTGTGAGCAAGCTGCAGGCCTCTGGTATTCAAGCTATTTTAATACACAGCATCCCCCTTAGAGGAGTTTGCTCAAAATGTGCAGTCCAACGCTCAACTGTGAGCTGTCATGATCATAGCTGGGGTATAACTCCATATTTAACAAGGTTTTTACAACTGTGAATTTGATATGTATCCTATGTGGTTCATTCGAGTATCACCTTGTTTTTTTTAACGCGGCAAATGTTGTAAGTGCTAAATAATAAAAAGAGGTGAAAAGGACAGGTACATGTTGGTGTTTTAAAATCAAATATGGTATTTTAAAACACATATTTTGGTAACACGTTCATAAGACGCTTACTCCTTGGACTGATTATGGGTGGACACCAATGTACAAGTGTCCTTGGAGAAGTTTCTGGTGTTTCCGCTAATGTTACCTAAAAGGAGATAAACTGGAGCATCATATTAAGACCAAACAATATTGTTTTGCAATCACTTTTTCCACAATCCCTTCTAAGGCTACAGCTATTATTAACCCTACATGGTTAGGTTTATGTGTGTAATGTATGTTAGTCAGTGGAAAAACTGATCAAAAGTAACAAAAACAAAGCTCCGATCTCGAGATGTTTCGATGGCTTTTGAAAACGTATTCTATGCTGAGTCGTGCCTTGATGCCAGTTCGTACCACTTGAACTGAATGCAGCGTTAAAGCGACTGCGAACCCAAATCAACTGGTGTGTCACGTCTCCACCAGGCGCCTTGAAACAAGTGAACAAGAGCGATTTGACGGACGAGGGCAGTCATTTATTTTCCAAGACATCCTGCGTCGATCGTGACAGCCAATGGATGTCTGCCTTCACCTCTGGGACAACCAATCATATGTTCTCCTCTGAGTCACCGAGGGGGTCCAATGGGCTTCGAAAGAGCCGGGCATCAATAAAGTCCTGAGGGGTGAATGAGTTTAGCTGCGATTAATGACATGGCCTCTTAATGGAACGCTGTCACGCTATTGGCCGAGCGTCAGACGGGAAATCACCAATCACAGTGCAGGCTTGTGGGGCCCTCGGTCACCCCTGGTAAAACGCGGCGGGTGAGTCAGAGAGATTGGAAGGAGATAGCGGGAGAACAAAACTGTGGCTTTCTGAGAGAAAATAAGAGGAAATAACAGAAACAATAAGAGCGTTGAGTGTGGCACCAAACAATATTGAACAATGCAGGAAATAAAACAATTCAAATGCACACAAGCTGATGGGAGACATCTTCTCAGCTGCTGCACTTTGTCTCTCCATAACACACACACACACACACACACAGCACTGACAGCTGGTATGATAGTAAGTACTCTGAATACATATGAATGCCAACATTTCCTTCTCAACTCGTCCTGCGCTGTTTCCTGCCCTCATTCAAAGATAGCCAGTGAGCTCATGTATGCAGTGTGTGCGCCAAGTGTACATACAGAACGTGTCCGCCTGGTCGTGTATGTGCATGTCTGTCATCCCAGTGTAACTGACTGTGGTGTTTTATTCCATTTGAAGATGTTTGTGCTGCCTGGTTAAAGTTTGATGAGAGCTCTGCTAGTAAATGAACACAGTTAGGAATTTGGAGAGACGCATTGCGGAAAATACATCACGTCTGTGTGTTTGTGTGTGTCTGTGTGTGTGTGTCTGTGTGTGTGTGCCAAGCTTTTAAAATATGCTCCAAATAAAAAAACTAACAATACTGTTTGTATTGTTAGTGTGTGTGTGTGTGTGTGTACACGCATATGCTTCATCTGTGAACCCGGCCTGTGTTTGTGTGTGTGGATGGCGGAAATGAGAGTGTGTGAGATTGGCATGTAATTATCAGAGTGTCAGCTCAGTGATACTCTGCTGGGTCATTCATCCTCTGACTGTCATCACTCCTCACCCGCTAGGACTCTAGTGTAAGTGTGTGTGTGTGTGTGTGTGTGTGTGTGTCTGTGTGTGTATGTATGTGCGTGTGTGTGTGTGTGTGTTTGTATGAGATACATGCCTCCACTCTAACATTTAGTTAAGTAAGAGAGAAAAAAATGATGGGTGACTTTCAGCATTACTTCAAAGTGTTCTGATTCCTCCATGCTGGGGTGTAAACTACCATTTGCTGTAGTTGCTCTTAACTCGTATTAGGACTCAAATTTGACAAAGTCTGTGAAGCCACATCACACTGAATAACAAATTATATGAAATCCAAAGGCAAACTTGGCCCGGCTTAAAATACAGATACATTACACACAGAGAAAAGCGTAGAGTCATGTTTCCTTTTCATAGAAATATGTTATTTTCTTTTATTTACAGAACTTATCATTGATGAAAACTAATATATGTGGAGTTATAAAAGTATAGTTTGCTCACAAAAAAGAGAGTAATGTGAAGTTCCTGTAACCCAAATCTACGTCACTTTGTCCTTGACTCGAGTCATATTTATCATTATGAAGAAAAGTTTTCCACAAAAGTTTTTCTAGTTTTAAAACCATGCCCATAAATCGTAGAAAAGAAAAAACTAAAGTGGATAAAACTGGATGTAACCCAAAATCATTTTAGACAAATGAAACCAAAAACGTCTGCTAGAATGAATACCACCTTATTAGTAGTTTGATGCAGCCGCTTCCACTTACAAGAGCTTCCATTATTACGACTCTTTTCCTAAAAGCAATGATGACTGCTGTTATAATCAGGTCAAAAGGTCATGCATTCAAATTCAATGGTACTCAGAGTTATTTATGTGCTTTCATTGGTGAGGTTCTGCGCCCAAAGGACAAAAAATAAAATCCTATCCTCTCATTCTCAATCACATTGTCATGTTTAGTTTGGAAGAACTGTTCCAAAAAATGTGACTTCTGTTTTTTTTAACTTTATGTCTGAGCCAAAAAGACTAAGATCCCTTTGACAGTGATATTAAATTTATCAGTGTCTAATGTGAGCATGTTAATAAAAGGAGAAATCCACCCATTTGCTTTTTGACCGCGCGGTAAAAAACAAACTCGACCTTACTTGTCAGTCATCAAGAGGGAATTTAGTGAAAAACATCAGATCCTGCAGTCTTTCTAGTAATAAAATTGCTATTGCTGTTCAATGATGCTACTTGAAGCAAGAATGCAGGAATAGAGCTGCGCTGATAATAAAAACCTGGACACATTACATGCAATTTATCTCTTGGGTCGCTGACAGATGTGCAATAATGACAAAGCAATCCCGACGAGTGTGACTGCTGAGTCATGCTTTGAACCGCGTAGCACATGATCAGCGAGGCTGCAGAAAGGAAGTCGTTTGTTGCTATTTGTATCAAATCTGCAAATATATCTTTACCGTTTGGTTTTCTACAATCGGCTATTAGTTGCTCATAAAGAGCATAACACACTGGTAATTCTGATTCAGACTGACGAAGCGATCGAATAATCAAAGACAAGCGCTCTGCGAAAAAAAAACCCACCATGAGTCATTGTTATGGACCTTTTCATGTACCGAAAGATCGAGATTGAGTGCTATCAGGTTTTGTGACCCATAAAGAAGTAATTACATAAAACTAAAGTGAGTCCGATCTTTATTCTTGACTCTCTAAAGCATCTCTGTGGTGGCATTGGAAAGACAGATGTGCTTATTGATGTGTCAAACAAGTGTTATTGGATCAGCGGGGGGCCCCATCAGACATCAGGAAGAATAAATACCAAGCAATAAAGCAACAAACGTCTTCCTCTTGTCAACATTACTGACAATTTTGTATCCAGGACTTCACAGCAGCTAGCGACCTTTGTGTTACTGTTTGTCTTTCAGTAAATGCACCATCAAGCTTTGTGAACGATCAAGTGAAATTAATCAGAGATAAAAAAAAAAAATCTGTTCTTTTATGCAGCAGCAATGCAAATATGATGGCTTTTTACTGAACATCCTCATTTGCATATTGGAAGAAGAAAAAACATTTCATCAACAAAAAAACGCTTCTTTGGTTCTAAAACAATAGGGAACAATTAATCAAAATGAAAAGCAATCAGCTTTCTTTCTCATACGTCAACGTTTTTTGGAGCTGATGCAATAACTGGTGTTTCAGATGTCTATTAGTCCCACAAAGCAAGATTGCTATCATGCTCAATGAACAGTAAAGCAGGGCTAAGCAGAATTACAGCAAAGGAAGGAGTTATTTTACGTTACGCTCATGCAGCCTGATTAGCCTTTGGTTGGGATTTCACATATGGCAATTATGATAACTGAAACAAATATGGAGTTTACACAAGCAGCTGCTGGGGAATCTTCCTCAAATACACTTGGCCAAAGGTTTTTCTCCCCATTCAAACATTGTAAAAATAATAAAATCTGTTTGTTCATAAGAGATGGTAACTCTCCCTTTCTGAAAACGTTGAAAAATTAATATGCGATTTATGCACACATTTAACTAATTTCTTGAACCTTTTGGTTGTTTTTTCTCTACAACTATTTGCTTCATTGATCTGAACAAACCTAATCAAGTCGTTTCCGTTCCTGAATCAAACCACGACATTTTCTTTTTTTTAAATCAGTTTTGTAAAGCACAGACACATGAGGGCAATCTGCTGATCAGGAAACACTTGAATGTGTTTTCCTGGAGAGCATGGACCAACAACACATTTTGTAATTTAGGACTCGGGGGAACGAAAACATTTTAATTTCTCCCATTTCCTGTTATTTAAATGTGTTCAGGTGTCGTCTGAGAGCAGCCATGCTGACCACCTTCACGTGCGTCTGTTGGCTGGGGAAGTCTCTAAAATAAAATACACACACATCAAATTAGATCACAGAATTATGTGTAGACCTTTATGGTCTGTTGAACTCATGAGAACAGTTTTCTTCTCTCCACTAGCTGGGTTTGAAACAAAGGCAAGTTATTTACAAGATGATCAAAGATCTGGTCGAGCTCCTAATGCATTTTACACAAGTTCCTGCTAGTTAACAATGAACAAAGCTTCTCCAGATTGTCATCGCAATAATGAATGTGCTAAGATGGAGAACTGTTTTGCCGTGACATTGATTTTTCAAACGGTAAACCGGCAGCCTTCCCGGATAGGGCTTCATTGCTATTGGAAACAAACTGGAGGGGCTTTCAAAAGCTCTAACCTCAATCATTGATCCTGCTGAAGACAGGAACAGCAGGAGGGAGGGCATCCTCTTTGAGCATAATCGCGATTGTCAATTATCTCCGCAGCAATGTAAATGCTTTCGGGAGACGCTGCAAACTGTCTTCACAGTGGTCTCATTTGTTTGGAGTAATTATACTGAGGTATCACAGTCAATTAGACAATGTGATGTTCAGAAAATCTGGTGAATGCCCCCCGTGGTGCTAAATCTCTGGCATCTACAATACATTACTGATGATCTGCCTCAGCCTCCCAGGGGGCTGAGGCTGAGGCTGAGGCAGACATGACGGATGATGTCGGCTGCCCATTACAAATTCACTAAATAAACACAGACAAATACACACACACACACACACACACACTGCATATCCATATAAACCACATGCATATACTCAGGGGCGTTTGTAGGATTCAAAGAAAGGGGGGCTAAGCCCCAAGGGGAGCGTCACTTTCGTGAATTTGTGCGCTCGTAGTTTTTTTGGGGCCATTGGATTGTAATTTGAAGGAGGAGAAAACATACAAACCAGAACGCACACACATATGTAGGATGTTAAAGTTATAAATAACTTGTCCATGTGAGAAACAATAGTTTAATTTATTGACGTCCCAAAAACAAAAATATAAAAAAAGCCAATAATGCCAAATTATTTCGGGGGGGGCTGAAGAAAATAGACCCAACGACGCCCCTGCATATACTGTAGGTTGGCAGCCCTATAAGTTATGTTTGTGGCCTTTGAGGATACACTCAGAGGCAACTTCAATATGAAGACCTCAGAGAGAAGAAGCCAGTAATCTTTTAAAATATTTGTTGTTGCTATTGTCATTTCTAAATGTTACTCGGTCAGCCTTAAAGTTCAGTTACAGAATGAGAGCAGGCTTTCACTTGTTTCCATTTTAAGAGTCATGGTCCACAGAGTCTGACAATGTCACCGTGTTGTGCTTTTGGCGATGTAAACATGCTCTATATGTGTTTTAGTTATAGCTATGAGCTACAACTTGAAACCTGTTTTGTTTTTGTTTTTTTCACCTTTTGAGTGTGTGTGTGTGTGTGTGTGTATGTGTGTATGCATGTGTGTGCAGGTGTGTCATCATCTGTGGACAAATTGTATTACCGTGGTAGCGTCACAACCATGCAAGATGCAGTCACGAAACTTTACCGGTGTGGAGTTGAAGGCTGTTAAAGTTGGAAGACGGCCGAGGGAAGTAGAGGGGCAGGAAGTGGTGAAGGAGCCATTGGCCCCTCCACTTTACGCCCCTGGTCCGATTTGGCGTTACGGCCAGAGTGATCCCATCGCAAGATGGTTTCTCGTTTTAGCATTTATTTGTTCACATTTTGGAAAACTGGCACCATTAAAAATAAGCAGAATTAGCTCTTAGTTCTTAGTAATCAGTTCCTGGTTGCAAGTAGCAGTAAGTGCACCGACAACATGATGATTCCGGGGTTAACCCCGGAATCATCATGTTGTCGGTGCACTCACTGCTACTTGCAACGTCTTTTTTTTAACAAAGTGTAATAAAATGGGTATCATGTGTCTTTGCTCAGAGTTAGTTTCTTTAACTCACATCTCTCCCTTTGGTTTGAGCTCAGCAAAACATGTCTCTGAATTTTACTTTATATTCCATTAGAAAGAATGAAATCAACAAACACAATTGGTTAGATTTACAGTCCGGGTCCACTATATATCCCAGTCGGTTAGGTCTCCTCTCCTCTCCCTTATCCTCACCCTTCCTTTCTCCCCTCATCTCCCCTCCCTTCCTCTTCTTTGTCCCCATTCCTTCTCCCCCTCCCTCTAATCTCATCTCCTCCTCCCATCTCCTGTCTCTGTCCCTTCATCAATTGTTCTGCTCTCTGCTCATTTACTTTAATTAAAGGACGGTGAAAAAAGGCAAAATCCTGGATGGCCTTTGATGTACTTGGCCAGGTCTGTGTTCGTCCCTCACAGAGTAAAAATGGAAAGGGAAGGACATGTTAATTAGAGGGAGGGTGAGTTATTTCTTGTCTGTTATTTTCCTCAGAAAAGTCGAGCTTTGAGGTCAGCCTCAGACAGTCTTTTTCTTTCTCGGTCTCCCGCTTCCCTCCATTCTTGCCCTTGTTCAGCAACCCTCTCATCCAGGCTGTGCAATCAATAGAAGAGTTCTTACTTATCTTATTGATGCACTGAGACTCACTTCACTCATCAATAGATACAATGATCACTTGGTGAGAGAGAGAAACTCTCTCTACAATCTTCTTGTTTTCCTCTGTATATGCAGTACTTGGTTTTGTAACCAACAAAACACCTTACAAAAAACATTTAAATACTATTGACTGACAACGATACTGCACTAAGGCCAGGAGAGAAGTTTCCAATTGGCCACAACAGTCAGAAGAGGCACTCATTGTGTGACACTGTACTAATGGAGATGATGGAGAAAGATAAGAGCCAAGTAACATCACATCAGTGATAGAAATCAAATAGATAGAAAAGCAGTATAATCCTTAATTAAGCCGATTGATAGGTCTACCATTTACATTATGGACCCAATCCTGGCAGGCTGGCTTAAAGGGACAATCACATTTACATGTCCACAGGATTTAACAGTAAATAGTGATCTCTTGAACTGGGGGTGGCCTAATTCATACATTTGAGTGTTCAAGGTGGACACTTGCAAAGTTTCCACAAAAAAACCCCCAAAAAACTGGATTGTTCACGCTGAACTTCATGCAGCTGTGATCCGATGCTGCTTGTAGCCAGGACAAAGGTACGGTGTGAGCATGCTTTTCATTTACTCGCCACCAAATGGACGTCATCTCGCATCAACATTGTTTTATGTTACTAAAACAACTACATCACAGACAAAAACACAGCAAATGCATCTGCTGAGAAGTTCCTTAGTGCTTTAAGAAGACACCTTTAAACCATTGAGCTGTCATCAAATGAAAAAGTGGTTTTCAGCAAAACAATTCCCATTGTCACTTTGATGTCATTCCGTCTTTCCAAGCTTTTGCATATTTGGAACTCAAAATAAACTCGACATTATACACGCTTTAAGAGACAAATAACCCGAGTCACGAGCCAAATACACAGTGTGATTTGATGTTTGACAACCTGAAACAGTTATGTTGGAAGCAAAAACAACGATGGAATCAAAAACAATTAAGATTTACACTTTATTTCATTTAGCTGATGCTTTTATCCAAAGTAACTTACAATCATACGGGTAGCAATTCAGGGTTAGGTGTCTTGCTCAAGGACACATCGACTAGGGCCGTGAACAGGGATCGAACCGCCGATCCTCTGATTGAAGGATGGACCTGCTAACCACTGACCCACAAATCCCTTTCTTTAACTTAAATTAAAGTCAAAGGAACACAAGAAGCTCCCTCCTTAGTTCATGATGGCTGCGTTGCTGCTGAACAAGTCACCAGCCTGAATAAAAGCAAATGCTGTAAGCCGCAGCACGGACCAATCAGCGAGGAGCAACTGGCAGCTATGGGCATGGCTTAGGTGTGCAGGAGACGACCCAGAGAGGTGGCTGTTTGTTCGGAACAACAATGGCGGCTCGTGAAGAGCTCAGCGTTGGTGCTGCAAAAGCATCCGTTGTACCAGAACTGGGGAGTATTTCTTCGTTGAAACAAGAGAAAAGAACTGTTTCTGCTTTTCTCCTGGCTTGATTGACAGATGGCTCATCCAATCAACCTGCCAGGTTTATCCAAAACACTCTTCCAAACAGTTTCAAACGACGGCTTCTCAGATGCTTCTGTGTAACAATCCATCTGGTGAGTGAGCTTAACTTTCCCCAGTGTCTGGTGTAGAAAGAGATAGACAGCTTTCATCAACACTCGGAGTCAAGGTGCTGAGTGCCCCAACACACTTAGACACACACTCACACACACAGAAGCTCCAGATTTGTGTACAGTGTAGCGAGCTGTCACCAGCAGACTGTAAATAATAGGCTGGAGATGAAACAGTTTCCAAACAACGACCACATGGCTGTGTGTGTGTGTGTGTGTGTGCGTGTGTGTGTGTGTGTGTACTGTACGTCTGAATACCCTGTAGAGGCTGAGGCATTTGCCCACTCCACTGCTTTTCTTCCAGTCTGGCAGGCAGACCAGGGGAAGTGAAGAGATAAGTTGAAAGGAGAAGCTCCTGGAGCCGCGTACGAGCAGGATATGGTCTGATTGTGATAGACACTGACTGATTGCTATTTGGACCTCGCTCACATCATCAAGTCAGTCTCCGTTTCCACCAGGTTTGAGGGTCAATTCAATCGGTTTAAAATAAAAATCCATTTGGAGTGAAACCAGAAACTCATTACATTCACAAATAATGTGCCTTAATGTCACATTATTACTGGGTATGACAGGTGACAAAGTGTAAATTATGAAGTCATGTTTTTGAGTTCCGTAAAGCGTCTACAGCCGTCCTCTATTATAACAGAAACAAACCAGTGAATATCAGGTCACAGTAATGTCATTCAGATGTTTAGGACGAGGTAGCTACAGATTGATTGTGTCGTCTTGATGTGTATGAATTGCTTGATGTAAAGAACTTCGTACTACACTGTATAATATACGGCAAATGCCATCTCTCAGAACACAATGAGGTTCAACACGACCAGCCAGAAAGTTCTTTCTTGAGAGAAACTCTCTTCAAGTCAAGGTTGTTGTCTCCAAAGCAATTGCTCAGTCGTCATGGAGATGGTTTCTGTCATCACCTGATCTCTGTGTAGAGTTTTGGTCTTTGTGCTTATTACTCTGTGTGTGGACTGTGAGCCAATGAGTCGGGTAATGATGCTGTCACTTTATTCACACGCTTAATGGGCATTTGTTGAAGTGTGAATAATATACAGTAAGTGAGCAATTAAAATTGTTGTTGGCACACCGTCATGTTTATTGTGGCTTGTTTTGTCAGTTAGAAGTCACTTGGACAATAATGCTGTCGCCACAAACGGTGTCGATTGAGTTGATATACTTTACAGTGAAGCAGCACTTCCTTTATACTGTCGTTTTCAGTTCATCCAGGGAGCCATGTCTCTTCATGTCATGTTCAGCTTTTTGAACTCACATACGGAAGAGTCAACAAAAAAATGTTTTCCCTCTTATGATGATTGAGAAAATAGGTTCTGCTTCATAACTGAGAAATCTTTTTCGCTATATGTTCTCAGGCAGTTGTCTACTGCTTGGTCTAAAGAAGCTGGAGGAATTCGATCACAGCAGAAAGTCAGTAGCATTTTGTCTCCGGCAAGTTATTTCAGAAACATATTTCTGAATTGACAATTAAGATCACAGTTGCGTTTCCAGCTGTTTGTTGCAGACTCACAGCAGGATTAGGACACCGTCCTGAGAAGTGTGTTGTGATGGAAAATAAAGAAATGTAATGTTACAACATCTGTAAGATGTGTGTGACTGATGAGTATTGACAGAACAGGCAACCGGCGTGTGCTACCAGCTAAACTAAACATCTCAAGCTAAAATTACATTTTGGATTGTAGCCAGAACGCGTGGAAGACGGACGCGCTTCTCAATGCAACAACTTTCCATTATTGAGTAAAACCCTTTTGGCTTTGGGCTCAAGTCTGCAGGTTTCTATTCTGTAGAACGCAAAGTGGCATAGCTGGATATTCAGCGGCAACGCTGACAAGACAAAGATAGGATCGCCAACTTGAGCATCGTCAATAGATGGACGCCATACAAAGACACATTACGGCCCCCTGCCTCCTCACAACTTCCTTTTGGTTGTCAAGTTAAATGTATTTCTTCCTTCACCTTTCCTCATCCTCCAAAAGAACAGTCAAGTAGGTGTGTTTGCGAAAGGTTGCGTGGGAGGAGGGGTCTTGCCACTATTTTCCCAGAGGGATGGCGAGAGGGACCGTAAACCAGGCCAGAGAGTGGCGAGGATGGAGAGATGGAGGATGCAGATTGTAATGGAGGGGCAGAGGGAGCTTTATAAGTGGGGGGGATTGTAATGCAGGGAGATATAAGAAACAGCAGTGTGAGTTTGGTGATTGATTTTAATTTAGCCGAGCTTTACAACGTGCTTCCCCTGATCCCCGACTTCTATGAAGCGTGCCTTTTGTGGAGTGACTACTTCCCTCCAGTGTAGAGAGATGTCGTTTGAATGAGAGGAGGATTCATTCAAGCCATATCCTTCTTCGTTACCCCTGAAATAGCACCGTGCTGACAGCGCGGAGCGCATTATCACAAACAAATTGATGGTTTTTATCCTCAAATGCTTGAAATTAGTTTGACAGTGCAGAGAAGGAGAAAAATATGAGGTTGTTTCCTGGCTTCCATTTTCTGTGACAAAACTCGGGCAGCAGCGCGTGATAAGCCACGGTGATCGGAGACAAAGGCACGCTGACAAGCAGTTTGTACCGCTAATTAAAACGAAAGCGTTTCAGTCTAAATGTACTCACCTCCTCCTGGAGTAAAGCTAAAGGAGCATGAATTAGTGCGTCTCCTAGGGCAGCTCCTTGTCTGCAGTCGAGTTGCAGCGATCCCTCGTGTCTCTTTTTACACCACGGTCTCCGCTGTCTCAATCAGGTGAAGGCCAGAGAGGATGCAACATCTGCCGTGTCAACTTCCACCCTCTAATGAACGTGAAGTTGCACCACATTCCGGTGTCAGCGCAAAGTAGTTCACCGCATCAAAATGAATAATATCTTCCTTAGCGTTTTCTTTTTAACATGCATGGCCTACATCGGAATTAGCAGTGAGACACAGATTCCCAGTATGAGGCCCAAGTTGATCTACTGGTGCTGATTCTGGCTGCCTAAACTGCTGCCGTGTTTTAGAAGTAGGAAAACCTCATTAAAAAAACTATGGCTCTTGCTTCAGTTACCTAAAGATACACCATTTCCCTTAAGCCGTAGACCTTTTTTAAGAGCCGAATTACAAAAAAAAATACTTTACAGTGATTTTGTAGATATCAGGGATATGGCAACTACATTACATTACATTACATATCATTTAGCTGACGCTTTTATTCAAAGCGACTTACAATGAGAAAGTCTACATCTCGTCCTGACTGCCAATTGGGCAGAAGCAGCTTTTTGCTGAGAATCTTGATGCAGGTTCGGAGACGGTCGGAGTTACGTTGTAGCACGCTTTCCAAAAGATGCTAATTTATTTCAGAATATGCAAAGTCAAAACATTGAACCTTTTAGGAAGACAGTAATTCAACCCTCAGTGTGAGACTTCAGACAGGGGCCCTCTGTCGGCCGTCCTGTGCATCCAGCTCGCTGATCCCGTTGGTATTTGGAGTGTCTGTACTGCGAGTGGAGGTTGCTGTGTTTTTGTAGCTGAAGTGAGCAGAATGTTAATCAGAATAGAGGACTGGAGACGAGACCAAGGTGACGGATAGTCCTGGATTCATTACTGTTTCCATAGTTCTTGTATAGACACGCCTCATAACCTATAGGTTATGAGGCGTGTCTATACAAGAACTATGGAAACAATAATGATTGGGGAAGCCCCTACGGGGGGAGAGGCACAGAAAGACCTGGAAATGGAATTTTTCATATGAATATGTTATTTAATAAACTCTTGCCATACTTACTGTGGCTCTCCAGAGTGGTTAATATCAATAGTTGACTGACTGACAAATAGAAGCTTTTTTATGTAATTAAAAAGAAAGCTATAAATTGAACATGTGTCTTTAAGGGGCAGCTGTCATCTTGTTGCATGTCAGAAAAAGTCATTAATTCAGAAAACGTTGCGTTAGGCTTATTGGAATTAAAAAAGTATAAGCAGCTCTGTCCCCGAGGAACAAAAGGAGAGAGAGAGGAGGACGATCAAAGGAGGGCGATGAACGCTACAGATCTCAGACTGGATGATCACATGGTGTCATATGACAAGCACACATACTCACACAGGGTGTCACGTGTTGGCGAGCGCGTGTGTTTGAGTCACAGATGTAGGTGTCAGATTCTCAACGCGTGGTGTGGAATAAACACGATCATAGTACCAGAGAGAGAGAAAGAGTAGACTAGAGACCAGAAGATGGCTAATCTTTGAATCGTCCTCCAACGACAACAAAAAGAGGCCGAATGTGAGACGTGAAAGTGTGAGCGCATGCACCTGCCCCGTGCATGCACCAGTCCTCCTTGATTTGGGTTGTCAAGTCATATCCAAAATATTCCTTTGATCAAACTTCTTTGCTTATTCGCTCTTTCTTTAAAAGCACTTTAAAATGCAGGAGTGCAGCAAAGGAGGGAGTAAAGGGGGGGATAAAGAGAGAGCAAATAAGGAGAGGGGACGCTATGTAATGGTAAGTCAGTGGGTTTTAAATGAGAGAGATAGCAAGGTCATGACTTAAACAAGTAAAAACGAAATAACTAAACAAATGACATACTTTTGTCAAATAAAATAAAATCATATTTATATTATATTCATGTGTTTTTTTATGGTGGTCGCTGTGCAGTCCATTACCATCTACTTCACATGTCTATCTGTATTGTGCATGCTATGCTTTATCCTCCTGCATTCAAATCTGTTTTTCTTTACAACATAATTCCCACAACAGGTCTTTATCGGGTAAACAATTGGGTTTTAGTCATTTTCAACAGCGACCATCTTTTTTGTTCTTGTTAGGGCAATCTTGATATACTAGGGCGAGATAAGAAATGCCATCGTTATCATAAGGTAGCTCACCATTAACCTTAGACTCCCTTGAAGTCCCGTGAGAAACACTGGAGGAATACTGCAGAGACAGTTGGACCAGTTTTAAGAGGAAGAGAGAGCGTAAAGATGAGAGACAGAACATTCATTTGCAATTTTGCACTGAGCTTAACGGTCATGCAAATGGAGTAAAGAGAGAAAGAGGCAGAGAGAAACGCAGAATACTTCTTTTTGGACAGCAATGACAGATTGGTAATGCACAGGAATAGACTGTTGCCTACGGAGGACAGAGCGGGGGAGAGAGGGAGCAAGAAAGGGAGACAGAGGCTGGCGAGAGGTGATGAAGACAGTGATTTAGAGTGAGATAAATAGATTTACGGAATGGCAAGTGGCCATGGGAGAGGAATGTGGGGAAGGAAGCTGGCACAGAAGAAAGATAAGTAAAGGGGAGAGGGGGAAAAAAAGGGAAAGGACGGAGGGGAATGATTTACAGACGGACAGCAGGATTTTAAAAAAATGAAAGGAGAAGGACTGGAAAGAAAGTGAAATGAGGAAGAGAGATTTCAAATTAGGAGATAGGTGGGATGCAGAAAAGGAAAGATGGCAATGGAGGGAGAAAAGGTGGAATGAGGCAGCGGTGATGGAAGAGAGAGACTGTGCACTGCTGACATATTGATCCACAGTGACCACCCTCCCACTCCTTCCTCCTGCCCCCAGCATGGATTACTGCTACAGGCCTCAAACCACATAGGTCACTGGTCACACGACACTCAACACACACACACGTATGGACACACACACAAGAAAAAAACCACGTCAATTCTAACTACCGCACTGTTGACAGGAAATATGTTAGATATACTTGTTTTGGGAGTTCAATTCGAACCAGAAGTAAACACACACACACACACACACACACACACAGAGATTCCTGTGGGGCAGTGTGGGACACCATTCTTTGTGTTCATTGATCCAGAGCAAGAAAAGTCAGACCACTCAAGCTGTGACAGAATCTTGGCTCACACACACTTATACTTTAACACACAGATGCACACGTCTTGTCACGTGTGTGTGTGTGTGTGTTGTGTGTTCGGTGGTTTGGTGGGGTGGGAGCCTGGATGATAAATGGACGGCAGCAAGGGGAGATGGAAGAAGAAGCGATTAAATGGGGAGGGAAAAGAAGCAGGGCCTGGAAGAGAAGGAAAGAAGGTGAAGACCTTCTGAGTGTGCGTGCGTGCGTGCGTGCGTGCGTGCGTGCGTGCGTGCGTGCGTGCGTGCGTGCGTGCGTGCGTCCGTGCGTCCGTGCGTGTGTGCGTGCGTGCGTGCGTGCGTGCGGGCGGTCTAACCAGACAGCAATCCCTGCTCAAGGCCAAACCTATATAGATCATATCCCAATCATCATGTCATCCAATCATCATAGCCTTCAGCTCGAGATGAAAGAGAGAGGGAGATATGAACACAACAGCTTAACTGCCCCCCCCCCCCTTCGCTCTTTCTCTCTTTCTACCTGTCTCTCTCCCTATCCCTCTCTCTCTCTCTCTCACTGTCCCTCAAACACCCCCCCCCCCCACTGTCTCTTCCTTAGATACTCCAATTCACTTCCCATTTACTTTCCTTCCATCCCTCTAACTCTCTCTCCTCCCTTCACGCAGGCTTTTATAATTTTGTCTCCCCGTCCAACTTTAGACGTTTGGAAGAAGGACAGGAACAACAACTGATGACAGCGGGGCTCTATAGAAGCATGTTGTGGAGGCCTGATCCTTTGTGGTGTGTGGACGGGTGAAAAGAACAAGGGATTTCTTTACACCGAGTGATACTATGATCATTCTTATGGCAGCGCATGTACATGCTGCGGCTGGAAGCTCCCATGAATTCCACCATTTTTTTTTTTTTTTTTTCCTGTGTTTATCGCTAATGGGACAGAATACATTCAGTGACATCTTTGTCCACCCACGGCCGAGCAACCAGCCAGACATGCCGGACAAAGCGCCACCAAACTGCCCCCCAGGGAGGAGAGCCAAGTTTGGAGCTAAGCTAACCCAGCTAGGACCTGAAGCTACTACTTGACGGGTGGACGGGTGCAGGACGAGAGGAGGTGGACCCGATGCTTGGAGCTTTAAACAATATTTTCCTCATGTTGAATTCTTTATGTGAAGATGTCGGCCATATTATCCGCCCACAGAACTGTTTTTGCTGCTGCTGTTTATATTCCTTACGATGCAAATTAAAAAAACGCACCGCACCACCGTTGCACAATGGGGATAAATGATTCTTGAATTAAACCATCAGCACTAATTTATCAGCTCCCGAAGGAATTATGCATCATGACAAGGCTTTCTTTAATCGTTAATGGTTAATTATGCTGTAACATTTTTTTATATAAGCACATTCAATAGTGATTAGGCAATGATATGTGTGTATGTGACTGCTTTACCTCACCAATCCCGTACATCTAACATTGCAGGTATTGTCACATTATTGTTTGAAATTTGTGCGGTGAGAAAGCTCCTTGGCGCTCTGTTGATGAGGAAAGACAGTGTTTTGGGTCATAGTGCAAAAGTTATGAAACAAATATTACATGTCAAATATACACGTCACAGAGCAAGTAAATTGGAATAGAAAAATAAGGTGTCACAAAGAAAAAAAAGTGACATATTTGTGTCACAGTTCTGTGGCAAAGATGGCAGTGAGGTTTGTGTGCTTATTTGTTCTTTCTATCTGTCATGGTACAGACACAATGCATTCTTACTGAATGGTAATTGGTAAGTTCTAACCCAGAGGTGGCCTCCGAAGAAAATCGTGCAGAGGGGCTGGAAAAGTGTATAGCTGGTCCTGCAAAACCTCTCTTTCTCTCTCTCTCTCTCTCTCTCTCTCTCTCTCTCTCACTCGCTCTCTCACTCGCTCTCTCTCACCCCCTCTGGTGAGACCAGCTGTCTCATAGCAACAGGATGACACTGTTCCTGACGGCCTGACCACCTACCCACACACACACACACGCACATATTTTATGTATATCCCACAGAAATGTCTCACTGTTTTGTGGTTTGCATACAGCGCACTCAAGGTGCATCTTTCTCTCTTCTTAACCTCTACCACCTTTCCTCCATCTCTTCATCTATGCTTCCTCAGTGTCTCTTTAATTTACTTTCATTCTCTCGCTCTCAGTTTATTATCACTATGAGAAAGCCTGGCATTGTTGGAAGCTTAGCTTCTGTGTGTGTTCACCTAAGTTCAGTGAATCTCTCCGTATCGATGTAATATATTCCAAGCTTAAGGCCTTTACACACCGGGGGCGTAAAGAATAAATGATACGAAAACACAAATACTTGCCTGCAAATAGAATATGTCTATGGCTTTTAGTGTGAAAGGTAAGAAGGAAGGACTCAATCAGGCTGCCTTTGTCAAGGTTGAAAGGAATAATAAAGTTTGCTGTCTTGGCTCGGTCCAGGCAGTAACCACCAGGTCGGAAAAATTAAATCAATGCGTAAGTGCCTTAAACTTAATGGCTATCAGGGGGCGACTCCTCAGGTTTGCAAAAATAAGTCTGATTCTAGAAGTCTATGAGAAAATGACCCTACTTCTCACTTGGTTTATTACTCATTTATTTATGTATTACATCTCAAAACGTTATCACTTTCACCACGTGTTTTCAGTTCATGAAAGTTAAATGTGTTTGATTGCCTTAAGCCAAACTCGAGGCCTCAAAACGGCAGTCCGCAAAGCAAACAAAAAGTGTTTAAAAATATATCTTGATGTGTGAATTGATCACGCAAATAAATACCTGTCTTGTGCATGTACGGTGTTTGTGAAGGAGTCTCATTGCATCAAAGTAATGTCCATGTACCATTCCAGATACCCTTGTATAATCATGTGAGGTGAATTGGAGTTTCCATACGTATGTGTATGTATGCTGTTTCGAGGTTTTAATTCACATGCTAGTTAGCTAGTTAGCATACATTTTTAAAAACAGATAGAAATAGCTCCATACGTAGAGAATGGTGTGTCCGTGGTGTTTGGATCTTCATGTGTGGATTTTGGGTGAGAGCTTTTTGCTGTAACAAAGACAGATCGATGGACACAAAAAATCACAAGTTGCTTTACAACAAATAAAAGCAGGACAGAGCACTCCGGTATTCTTCTTTTATTTTGGTCAGAGAGGCAGCCCCCCGCTCCACGATCCTCACAGACACATCTAACATATCGTCAGCACTATTTCCTTCCCAGACCTCGGCCTCTGAGAGGCGAGTAAAGCATGGCGTTGAATGAATGCCCCTTTACGACTGCGCAGGGGAAAAAAAGAGAAACCTCTTTAGGCTTTTTCAAAGAGGCCACTTCCTTTCTTGTGACATCACTTTCAAATGGAAGGAAGATGGTAAAGACTGCCTCTTCTTGGTAGAATTACAAAGGTTGTATGCATAATGTCCTTGAAAGGAATCTGGCACAAGTGTAGGGGTGCAAGACACACTCACACACACACACACACGGATGCAAACTGAAAGTCAAACACACATCAAACCCATCCGATCCCGACGCTATCTTCACCCGCTTTCATGTCTGAGGAAAAATCAATACAGACAAAAAGTATGTGAGGGGAGAGAAGGAAAAAGACAGAAAGGAAGGAAGAAAGAATGAACCAAAAAAAAAGCATCATTTCTGAGGAGGTGCCCCTCAAAAGGAATAGCACAGTATCTATTACACATCAAAGCCATCTCACTCTCTCTTCTCTCCCTTCACTCTGTGTGCCTCCTGTAAAGAGAATAGGTTTGAAACTGGCAATGAAAGGAATAAAATGTGGCGGAGGGTCACAGGGTGAGACACACGGTGGTGCACTTACAACTTAAACTGATGGATTATTTCTCTGGTGTGTTGAGTCTTGTAAGGACCGGCTCAAACACATGTACGTCGTAGCTATGAAGGAATACAATCACAGCACACTCGAGTCAAAACTCTAAATGAGGAGTTTTACGTCTTTTCTTCTATATGGTCACCTTTTCTTTTTTTGCTTTCAAGCTATGTGGCATCCTTTAAATTGACTGTGCTGACATTTACTAATAAATTCAGCATGGAAAATGTGCTTTGGCCTCATGCCAACCGTTTTCTTTCCCTTCGTCGTCGGTTCTAAAATTGTCATCATTAGCCATATTTGGAATGCAATGAAAAAAGGATGATCTGGAGATGGTAACTGACACTTGGCTCATGTGCAAATTCCATAAGTGCCATCCTACGCTCATGTCTGTGTGATGGTTGGTAATTGGAAGAAAAACCTGAGAAGTAAATAAATCGCATCGGATTTTCCTGCAAGTGAGTCAATCTCAACTTGTTATTCAGCTGTAAGTCTTTTTGATTTCAAATGGTGGTTGTTTGCTGCTGAGAGGAAACAAGCCGCTTGTTAACAGGCTTTCTTTGGAGAGATGTCGAGTGACTTTGGGACAGAGAGGTAGGCGTCACTGCTGCACACTCAAAGATGACTTGAGATTTTTCATTTGAGAGCGCCTGCGCTCTTTACAAGTTCAGATTTGTTTGCGGCATGCTGGGACGGGATGGAAAGAGTAGAAAGGATGGAAAAAGCTCAACCCATACAAAACGAACAACCAACTGACATGAAATCAAATACAGCCATATGCCCACAAACCACCCCCCACCCCGCCTAAACACACAAACACATGCACACACACACACACACACACACACACACACACACACGCACGCACACAATGCACGGATGAATGCACACAAAGCATTAAAAGCAGGTGTAAGGATATCAGAGAATAAGAGAATGCAAGATCAAGTGGATCCCCTTTAAAAAAAATAGGTGTGTGTGTGTATGTGTGTGTGTGTGTGTGTGTGTGAATGGGTGAATGTTGTGTTGTGTGTAAAGCACTTTGAGTTTGGAAGTTCGGAAAGGCTATAAAAGGTAAAATATGTCAGGATCTGTAGTGTTGTGTCGTGTTTCCTGTCTTATTTTGAAGTCCTTGTCTCTCGTGTCCTCTGTTTCTCTCCACTTCCTGTCCCTGTGATTGTCTGCCCTGTCCCTGATTGTTTCCCCCTGTGTCCAATCACCTGCACCAGCCCTCTGTATTTAAGTCCTGTTTGTGTCATTCCCCTTGGTCGGTTCGTCTTGTCTAGATCGTGGAAGATCTTGTGTGCGTGTTTTGTATCCTGGTTTTTGAAGCCTGTTTTTGGAATCCTGTTTAGCAATAAAGTTGCTTTTCCATCGTTGACGGCGTTTGGGTCCAGTGTCCTGTTTGCAGCCCCACATAACAAAATAAGCTTCACACACAAGCGTAGCCCTCTGCACACACACAGTACACACTGACTCTGTTTACATGCAGTCACAAGAAACAATATTCTGTAGGGATTCTTCCAAATGTACACTTTTCCAATTCAGACATGTGGGATATGCCGATGTTATTCGGCTTTCAGGAGCATTCTTTGGACATGTGCACAGTGCTGTCGGAATATGCGTCTCACTTGATTGTTTTATTTCCCGTCAGTTTTCTACACATGGCCTCTCGCCGGATTACGGCCATCTCTGTGCATTGTGCACAAACCAGTCGGTCAGATGTAAGAGGAATCTGATTTCACTGTGATATATGCTTTGTGACAATCCATCCACAACCCCAAACATGCTTGTATCTGCAATCTTAACTATAAAGGGAAAACGTGCAGTACAAAGTGTGAATACACACACACACACACACACACACACACACACACATACACACACAGATCTCAGCCAGGAGTGTATGCACTCCAGTACTCGGTGTTCTCGTTGGCGAGGGAGTCCTGCCTTCGAGGTGGAAGCCTCACTCCAACGTCTGCCAGCCACTCACTTACAATCTGTTCCCATCGGCCGTTACTCCTTTGCCTCATCCTCATTTGGGGAAAAGTGTAGCTGTTGCCTCCTTTGAAAGAGTGAGACGACACGACTCCGTCCATTTCAAATGAATTGATGATTTAATCCCCTCCCGAGAATGCAAATAGATGCAAATAAATACCAGCTTTGATTGCAAAGGCAACGATCTGACTGATCATTATCAAAATAACGTGGGTGGAAATAAATAGGGCACCGATCTCGATACGAGACACATGCATATGCAAGTACATTTTCCTGGTAAATGTAGGCCTAAATTTGTCACGCAGCTCAGTATTTTTATTTCTTTACAAATCTCCAGGGATTATGACAGCTGTCATTTTTACCGGTTATATTGTCCATGTTTTCACTATTCTGGATTTATGCTCCTTCCCATTCATTCAGGGCCTTCGTAAACTCCAATATGTCCTCCTATCTTCATTATCTAAACCTTTCCATAATCCATGCTCACCTCTTTCTCTCCTCCTCCTCTCCCCTTTCTCCTCCTCTCTCTGTCCTCTGTCTATTGCTGCATTATCATCACTCTCCATCTGTGGCTCTCTGAGGCGCAACACAGCTCCATCACTCCATCTCTCTCGATCCTTCCCTCTCTCCCTTCTAAATGATGGGGACAGGCGTTGACAAGGACCTTGTCGCATTCTGCTTTATTTCTCCAACACATTCGCTTTGCATCTTTCTCGGAATATTTATTTTTCTGCTTTTTTTGGGATCATTTATATTTTCAGTTCCTCCACCACTGTGTCCCCCCTCGTGTATTCGGAATTACCTAACATGAGTGTAATCACCATAAATGCATATGGATTTGAATCTAAAATGAATTCAAGATCCAATCTGGGAGTAATCACAGCGGCATTTTGGCCACATTGAAAACCAACTGAAAAATATCAATATCTATGCAATCACATCACAGTTCAGACAGGCATCAGGCAGAAAATCTGTCAAAATGGATCGTCACGATATCTGTACATGTGCGAGAATGTGTTTATAGTCCCTTCTACGGGATGGGAACATTATAAACGAAGTGACATGTGCATATGTTAATGTCAGGTGTGAATGCAATTCAAGTGAATCAAAAGGTGAAGCATGACGTGGAAAGCATGGTAATGTGAGATGGAAAGAGAGGCCAACGCGTCTTTTTCATGCTTGCTGTTTTCCCAAAAGTGTGGCTGTCAGGCTCACCGCACATATGAAATGATTGTATCACCTATTTCCTTTTTTATTTTTTCAATTAAAGTCAATTATAGTTTCTCTGCATGAAATCTGCTCAAACTAGTGCAAAAGCAAACAAACCCAAACGAACGACAGATGATTAAACCAGACAGACAGCAACCTTGAGAGTGTCACGTTAATAACAAAATTGTTCAAGTAATGTCTCACTTATTGTTTGCTGAAGGCCACGTACTCCATTTCCCTATCTTCACACCCAGAATCTTCCTAGAATAGATTTTGGTGTTGATACTTTGGCCTGTATTTGCATCAGCTGCAACACACTTAGAATACACTTCGGAAAAGATTTTGTTAATTGCCTCGAATTTACAAATGGATACAAATTCTTCACTTTTTACTACTGTACGTCTCCCTACACCTCCCTCCACCAGCTCTTCACTCTCACTTTCTCTCTCCCTCACTGTATGTCCCACCATGTTTCCCGGAGCCTATTTCATGCCCCTGAAATCTCGGTCGCCTCGCATATAGCTCCACTCATCCACCGCCATATTGCTCCGTCGTTACGCTCCATCCATCCCTCCATCTCTTCTCTTCTCTTCCTCCACTCCTTGCCACTCTTGCTTCATTTGGCTCATGATGAGGTGTCACTGCTCTGCCCTTGAGTGGGCGAGAATCCCCTCTGACGAAAAAGTGGCCTTGTGTCCGTGCGGACGGCGGTGTGTGTGTAATGGGATTGTCTGTTCCATGCTGTATGTGTTTGTGTATGTTCTGCGTGTGTGTGTGTGCGTGTGTGCGTGTGTGTGTTTGTGTGTGTGTGTGTGTGTGTGTGTGGCCCAGACCCTGGAAGTGACAGACATCAGGAGTGTGCTGTCACAGCAGGGCAAGAGATGATTTACTTGTCAGGGAGCTGAGGGACAGGAAGGCAGATAAAGCGTGCAGATAAATGCAGCATGCTGCTGGGATTAATGTAAAGATGCTCGGCTGTACTGCTGGGATAACATACACAGTACAAGGACCGGTGATGCAGAGTGAACCATAGGGAACGTGTTTGTTTTTGCCAGGACTGTCATCTCCCTGTCTTTCACTGGAGAGGTATACGCTCGAGAGATCATGTTGTATGATGCTCGGCTGAAAGTACAATCAACTCAATGTCAAATAAAGCTGAAGTACCATTCAAACTAAACTGGCCTGGATAATTACGTAGACCTAAAATGGCCTGGCCTGAACTAACCTTGCCCTGACTGCACTTAATAGACATGTAACAAAACATGAGTGAAGTTCAACAGGTCTAGTGGAGTGAATCTATATCTGAATTTGTGCTGCAGTGAAGTTGTAAAATCGTACTGGTCTGAAGTAAGCCAGACTAGACTGGACTGACTTGTCTTCCTAGTTGACAGTGAACATTATTATCATTGAGACAACAACAAAAAGAACCCCCTGTCCTAATATTTCCTTTGACTGTGATCCTGAGCTGAGTTCATGCCACCGACACGGTGGTTCGTACGGTAACAGACAGGACAAGATGGCGGCTGAAAAGACGATTACTAGCCTGTCATTTCAGTCTCACTTCCACCGTCTCTCTAAATGATAGCCAGGCTGGGGCACATGATGGCAGGCTTTGCTGCAGGGATATGACAAACTAAATGTTATCGGGGGAAGAAAGTGCCACATGTGTGCAGTGGCGGTTGAGGGAGTGATAAGGCTACGGTAAGAACTTTTTCTGTTTTGAAATAAGATGATCAAACATTTTGCGAGAGCAATTTTCTGCAAGATCTTTGTTTAGAAATGTTTTTTGTACACTAAACTAATTACCAGCATTTCATTTGGTTCAGAATAAGCTCCAAAAATTAAATAGAACAATATTTTAATTAAAGTTTGGTTTAAAGACAGCAATAATTATGAAGGCAAATTTGCATTCCCTTTCCATGGTAAAAAAAACCCCACTTTATTCAGCCTGTATTGGCAATTAAGCAACAATAAAGAGGCATTGATTTGTGTAACTGACAGAAACACAGGTGATCATTAGCCTATCATGGCTGGTTATAATCACCAGATCATGATTACCTTGTCATTGTAGCATTATTCAATTTATAATGTTGTTGACAAATCGAGTCATGTTGCAATAATCTCCAAACGATCATGGCAATTTGGGGCGAGGTAAATGACTGAGATTAATAATGGATGTAAGTCCATGTTTAGCCCCGGGGCAAAGCCGTCTATTAACTTGTCATTGCTGGACGGGGGGACGTAGCCTGCGGCAGGGCTTATAACGACAAATGTAAATGTCCCTTCATGGTGAGATACACCTCATATTAAAGTCTAATATTCCATATGTAGTGAACCTGTGTCAGGGGCAGGGAATTAGGCTGCAAATGAAATAGAGCCAAATCATTTACATCTCATGGACAGGGACACAGTCATTACCTTTTCGAGGAAGTAGGAGGAACGGCCCGTGTGGAAAAAAACCTGAAATGTAAAACCCCTTGGACACAGAAGGTAATCATTGACTGTTAATGAATAAATATAGCTTGAAGTTGCATAATTAATAATAATGTATGCCAGCTGATATAAGCATTTGAGTGTCAAAACCAGAATCCGAGCAACAGTACGATCGTACTGTTGTTAAATCAGCTGCAAGCAATCAACCAATTTGACATATCGACCTTGATCACGATATATTATTACATATTGCTTCAAGGTGCAATATACAGGATTCAGAGCATTAATATGGCACTAAACAATTCTGCTATGTACAGATATAGTGGAGCAACGTCTACCTGATTAAAGTAGGTGTTTCTCTGTGCTCTGTTGACATAGCCGGGCTGGCCGTGCATGTGATCTGGCCCCGCTAGCTTACGGCCACCGCTCTGCACTGCGCTCGTATCAACATCCCATCATCGCGGAAGCATCGAGCACCTACCCTCCAGTTGGGAGCCGTGGAGAGGCAACAGAAATGCTCCCAGTTTTGTATACAGCACCTTGAACATGACAATGATTTGTCCAACATGTTATCCAGACATTCTTGGTCCTAAAATGATATCCCTAAGGATGTTGGTGATCCCCTGACTTCAGCTCTTGCGCCACAGACTTTCATGTCACTTTCAGGAGGAATTGTAACCACTTTGGTGATATCCCTGACTACAAAATCAGCCCACAATTAATGACCAAATCCCTGCTAAACCAATGACATTGCAGGCCCTTGGTGCCATGCTGGCGTTTTGCATTTAGCTCAGTACAGTACAGCATTGCTGTAGAGAAACATTGACATATGAAACTAAGATGCTTAGTATAGCTTTTTTTTTTTTCATGCAGTCCACGTCATTAAGCACATACATAACATACTCACTATCATGATAGGAATAGTGTGTGTTTACTGTACTCCAAATAGCAGCAAGGCATGTGTAACTATGTGAAGCTTCCCAAGAGGGCAGTGTGATCTAGGTAAACTGCACCCAACCAAAGAATCAAGGTAACAGAGGTATTGTTGCTGAGCCGTGCTTTCTCTTTTTGAAGCTGTGAGCCGAGCGAGCGCTTGTATTTTTACTCTCAAGTTTATATTTATTCTGCTATTCTCTGCTGCAGCACGACACAGTGATTTAGGCGAGCAACGTGGCTGTAATTGTATATCAATATATTGCATACTACAGATGTAACCATAGGCCATAATCCACATTTCCTCCAAATGGTAAAATGACAGATTTGGGTAACTGGTTCATTCAAGCAATAAAACACACTATTATCCTTTGCATCTGTGCAAATCAATTTATTCTTAGTGTACTTATTACTTGTAGCTGTTTTGCTTTTGCCGGGACAGGGAGTAAGGAGATGTCACTTAAGGGGCTAATGCTGAGGCGCGCACACACACACACGCACACACACACACACACACACACACACACAGTGACAGCAGTGTAAGTCAACACAGGACAATGGTTCAGATAACAAGCAGAACAATCATGTGAAAATAGGACAGGAACACACTGTCAAACTGCAGGCATTACATAACCTCTAATGTGCTGCAGAGGGAACGTAATGCTATATGATTTGCAGTTGAATCACTCTATATACGCAGAGACACACTCCAGCATTAGCTGTGGGAACACACACATTTGCCGCTCTCTCAGGCGCACACATCCAAGCGTCAGAATGACTGCAGTGCAAGAGGGACTATGTAGCTGTAACAGTACGTCAGGACAAAGCATTTCCTCAAGTCAAGGTTGGCTAACATGGGAAATAAAGGGCACACATACATAGAAATACACACACACACACCCTGGGGCTTACTGAGGAAAGGCTGAGTGGCAGGTGGAGAGGTGTAGCATTCGTCACTGTTAGAACGTGCGTGTGTGTGTGTGTGTGTGTGTGTGTGTGTGTGTGTGTGTGTGTGTGTGTGTGTGTGATTACTGCCATGAGCGGTAATCATTGGGCCATGGTGCAGAGTAAATACATCTGGGGCAAACATGTGTTTGTGTTTGTTTGTGCTAATGTTAATGCTTCCACACACAATTCTCCTCACAAGGTACTATCAGCATTAAGTAGTGGTCTGCAGGGCTTTGTGTGTGTGTGTGTGTGTGTGTGTGTGTGTGTGTGTGTGTGTAACTTACCACTGTACAGGGATGTGGACCCTGGAGCTTCCCTAGGGCCAAGTTCACCACCCTTGTGTTTTCTCTCCGCTTACAAAACACTTCTGCAGTCCACTCTGCCTTCACTTCCCCAGGTACATATCTACTACTACCAGCGCATTAACACACACACACCTTCCCTGACTATAATTCAATAATAAAGGCCACTATAGCAGTAATTGTGTCAAAGGATACTGCCTGCGTCCCTGAAACATCCCGGATGCTTGAGTAAACTCTACTTGAATGTAGTCGGTGCTCTATGTGTAATTTCATTTAGTTTCCAACACCATTTACTTGCAGAGCACACAACTCAACTGGCAGCACTCACTGGTGTGTGTGAAGCATCGGCCTGGCAGTGCCAGCACATCTTGAAGATAATTAAATTTGCCCTATTCAGCCCGCAACTCATTAATCTTTGCTTTGACCCCCAAAGGACGTTATTCTAATAATGGTAATAGCTGGCATGTAGGTTAGCGGTCTGCAGGGGCCTGTTTTCTCAACATTGCACCCCCCCACACACACACACACACGCTGTTTTATGCTCCACCGTCCTGCACCCATAGGATTTTTCCAGTACCCATTTGGTCCATAATCCAGTCCAACAAGTTAGCTGGGAATCTGCATTCTGTGCCGGTCACCATCAGAATTTGAAGAGCTCTAAATGCACTGATGTCATGGTACCTGCTGTTATGGTGTTTTTAAGACTTAACCAGCTGAGGCCACATTAGGCCTCTGTTCTGTGTTGTGAGCTATGCCACCCAAGCCGTCGCCTATACAACCAACAACATGACCCCCCCACCCACACACACACACACCTTTTACAAATCCAGTGTTCTTTCTGGATGGAAAGATAATTCAGAGTTCAATTTACCCTTTGCAGATGAAAGCTAGGTATCAGTCTCCCAACAGTTGTGGGAAAACCCAACACAATATGGACAGCACGTATAAAACATTCCATGCACACCAAACACGCACACTCACAGACGCACATTTAATATAGTTTGTAGCCGAGGGCGAGATTTGAAAAATGAAGGCCATGGGTGCAGATGTCCTAAATGCAGAAAGAAATGATTGAAATGCTCTTTGTCAGCTTGCACTAATTGTTTGTAAAGTATTGGCAGACATATGGATGGAGGTTATTGCATCAGTCTAACAATGAATTGCTTTATATTGTCAGTGTTTGTCAAATATATGAAAAAGACTTGTGGCTTTTATGTGATGTTCATGCGTCTGTGTGCATGCGTGTTCGTGAGAGTTGGACGAACAGATTGACTGTGCTTTTGGTACGCATAGGGTGAACAGCAGGTCCAGGCCATGTTTAGACTTCACTTTAGCTCAGTTTGGAAATGGGGAAAAAGCAAGCCTCCACCAAAAGAGGAAAGGCACAGGTCCAAAATGATCTTGTTAAATGATGTACCTTGTTAAATAGAAAGCTACCCAAAAAAGGACCTCTTAGAGAATCACCTAAGTTGCATTCAAAGATGGGAAAGTGAAAGCAAAACTGGCATCTTCCCAATCAGGACAGGACTCCTGAGGTTGGTCAGTAAATACATCCAATGTACTCACAATAATAATGCCCATTAAGGCACGTCTTATTTTCCAGATGAGTCAAATACACAAACAACACATACATATGACTATGGTGGAGATGTTAGAGAGCTCCTTTGAAGGAACTTGGCGAGCTGTTTCCCCCGTTTCTACTCTTGGGCTAAGCTGAGCAAAATATGTCACAGAGAAACTTCTGCGGAAAACACAAAGAGAAGATACTGACTTTAAACTTCCCATCTATTTCACACACATGCTTTCCAAAATATTGGTATTTATTTCATAAATGAAGTGCAGCACAGATGGTTGAGTTTACTTTGTGCGAATCGGTGGGGAGCTCACACAAAGACAGAGAAGGACACACACACACACACACACACACAGATGAACACACACTTACAAGCAATGCGGGGGAGAGGGGTTCAACAGTGTCAATTCCTCACTGCGTTGCTCAGCAAACACTCCAAAACCGCTATCAAACATAAATATTCATGCGAAAGAAACCTGTACAATGAAATGATGTGTTTAAGATAGAGGGAATCAAATGGTTGAGAGAGGGAGGAAACGTATAAGAAAGCCTTGAGAAAAGGACGGCTCCTCGTTCAAACTTGCCTGACATTTCGTTTGTCCACTTCAACGAAAGGTTTCAGGACTGAAGAAACAGTCCTTTACTCCAAAAGCAGGTTCAGGCTATTCTGCAGCTGTCAAAGGGGTGTGATTAACAAGATCAATCCTCGCGCTGCTCCTTCATCCTAGTAAACCCCTACAATGTTTTAATTTACATTTGTTCAGTCTCGGGATTTGGACAAGGATGCACTTCTGCATGACAACTATCTAAGGACCAGCTTTCAGAGTTTCAGATGCCAGCCACCAAGTGCCTATGTGAAAGCCACTTGCTTGGGAATATGTTTTAGTTCTTTCAGCTTTAATTTGGAAACCATTAACCCAAATACTTTACTTTTGAATTATTCTGAAAAATGGAGGCGGTATCAGCTGAAAGCGGATGTAAGGATGGGAAGAATATTAATGAGATGTTTGTATCATTGAGGATACGTGGGTGATGTGAAGGGAATGCAGTTGTTACAGTTATCATAAACTTTCAAATGCTAACCTCTCGCTGGCTACCAACAGCTGCTCCACTGCCATATTTGCAACTGGGCTGCAATAATGTTGTCATCTGAAATCAAAACTTCGCTGGAACTTAAATATTATATACAGTTCCCATTAGTTTGCACATGGCATGCTGAGGTATTCAGAAGTATATTGATAGTTTCTAACCCGTTCAGTATGTACATTTTTAAAATATAACTTACACAAACGTTTATATCAATATATCAATCTTAGAGTATCAAAAGTCAATTTGCATAGTATGTGATCCCATATGTGGTCACAGCCCAAAGGTTCACACACTGCCTATCAATGCACTGCTGTAGAATCATTTGGCACCCTGGAGGCTTTGTTATTGATGTGAGTGAACTTAAATACCTCATGGCCTATCTGCTATGGTTTCACATGCAGGTGTTTGGGAAGGCTCCAGCAACGAAGTCTGTTCGGCTCGCCCACTTTTCAATTTGTGCAGCTGCCACGCTGGAAGCTTCTACAAACATAACTGTCACCAAAAATATAATGTATGTCACACTGCAGCAGCACGTTAAGTCATGAGCTCATGCGTGGTTTATGGTTGTGCTTGTTAGATGGTTTAGCTGAACTGGTGCCTGCTAATACGCAGATGAGAAATTGTGCTTGCTTGAAGGTTAGAGAGGCAGGCTTGGGGGCTGGCTGGCTTAAATGAATGAGTAATGCTCTCCCATCCCTCAACAGCTAGTATTGGAGTGCCCTTGGAAGAGGCACTGAACCCCCAATTGCTCCAATTGAGCTGCTCAGTGGCCCAAAATGCAAAACAGTGGCTGCAGAGGGTGGTTACCGAATGGGGTTATGTGAAAGAGTACAAACAGGTTGGGAAATCAGCCACGGTGCAAATGCTAGTTCATTCTGGCTGAGGCTTGTACCATTAAGCCACTTTGACAGGTAACTAACTATCAATTGGAGGTTCTGCCCTATTCTGAAAATCTAGTTGCTTGCGAGTAAGTGGAAGTAGGGTGATAAATATGTCTAGACTGGCAGCCACATTGTCAGCAAGCCAACCATCATTTAGAAGTCTCAATCTAATTCTTTCATTTTAGATTCATGGAAAATAGGTTGTGAGATGACCGTCAGAGTCAGTCAACACAATATTTGGTGTCCTGCTATTATGTATTTCTTCTGTTTGGCCCTGGTTTTATTAGGGTTACATTATACCTTGGATCTAGCACTACTAAAATTAAATTACTCCTGGCTTTCCAATACCTGATCCAGTAACAAGTTGAGAGCCTCAGATCTAGAGGGTCAAATTCAATCTGACTGAATTTATTATACTGCATATAATTCATGGTGCAGCTATTACTAAAGATCAATAGCACTTAAACTGCTCCATTGATATTGAAACCCACGCTGATTTACAAGCAGATAGGTCTTTGGACAAATCCCGACACAAACACTCACATACCACTTGTGTATTTGATATAATGCAGTGACTTCCCAATGTCCAAATGTTGTCCTTGTTAGCTTTTTACTTCCTGGGATTGATCTTCAAAGCACACATATGCACTCACACACACGTATCTGGCTTTTCATTAGATTGGATTGCTGTGTGTTACTTACAACGTTTGAAAGGCCAGCTGGCCAGCGAACCTTTAGGCACTTTCTCACACAGCTTTGCTATTCTTGCTCGGAAACTGCATTGATTTAGTTTACTCCCAAATAAATGAATAAAAACTATGGTGGTGTGTGTACGATTGGGAAGGATTTATCCTCACAAGTATAAAGAAACATATCTGTGCGTGCGTGCGTGCGTGCATGTGTGCGTGCGTGCGTCCGTGTGTGTGGCGGGGTTGAAGTTTGATATGTGACCACCCTAATCATATCACTTGGTGGGTGAAAGGTGACTCTCGGGGCCTACAGCAAGAACTTTTGCACAATCATTTAAAATACTAATGTATTAAAAAGAAATGGTGTGGCTATACTCGTTGCTACGCAGTTATCAGCGGCTACGTAAACAGAGCACAGACAAGAAAGCACAGACAGCCAGCTGCGAATTACAAAACGCAGAGGGAGTGCGACTTAATTCTCTGCTCAGATAGACATTACTCTTACTCTTTACAAAGCAAATAGTTGCCTGTTGCTACATTAATGCTCTTTTAATAGTTAATAAACAGAAGTGATTTAACATCCTATTAAACTACGATATATTATTTTTCACATACTCAACCTGCCAAGGTTGTTTTAATTGCATAACACGTGCATGAATATCTTTCAAAGATGACAAAAGGGGATGTGACTCAACTATGATCGGAAAACAAATTCAGATAAAGCCTCGCTTTAAAGTGAAGACCTCAAAGACTTTATTTTAAATACATTTCTGTTAATCACTATGTATCGCCGAATGAGGTAACCCAATGGTTATTGAGCCAATTCCCACCGTGTGTCTCCACCTCAAAAGAATCACAGGCGGAGACACTGTGTGGATCTCTGGGAACGGAGAGATGAAAACAGACCTGCTTCTAGATTGCAACTTGAAGGTCATGACATATTAGACGTGGGAGATGACTTATGTTCAAACTAAATGAAAGATATGTACCCTCTGTATGCGCTCTCTCTATCTCACATACAAAATGTTACAATTATAATTTCAATCCCCTGAAGCATGACATCCGAAAAAGACCATGACAGCTCACACATGAGACAAAAGCATCAATCCTCCAACAGTTCTGCAAGTCAAACTCATTGGCGAACAGTTAAGGCCCCTTTTTAAAGCAGAATGTCAATTTCCATCTTTGGAAACTGCGACCAGCCAGCTGAATCAAATTCAATTTGGAGCACTGCATAAGTGCAGTATTCCGGCCTCCTTCTCAGAAATATGATCACATCACGCTATTTGAAATGTCAAACCTCTGGGGAATGTCATTGATTTGCTGATTTAGCCAATCACAGTAACGGCAGTAGAAGAGCTTTGCTCCAAACATTTTCTGTCTACATTACAGTTCCTGATCAAAGTGTTACATTATTACAGCATGCATGTGGCATTTAATGTCTGTAGTGATAGTGACCTGAACTTCCTGGCGTATTACCGTATCTCTCAAATACTTCTACAATAAGTGTTTATTCCAGAACCCTGAGCTTGAGACATTCATAGATTTGCAACTGGATACCTTTTTCATTATTTAATTTCATTTAAAAAGTGACCGTATTTATTTAATCTACAAGTGCAATTTGAGTGGTGAATGGCTGTGGAGGAAATGAATGATTCACGTATACATTTCTAAACGATTTGTCCAGGGGGAATAGGTGTTAAATGCTCCTCTGGTACACCCGCTTCCAAGGATTTTAGAATGCTCGTGCAAGACAGCCCATGTCATTCACACACACACACACGCACACACACCTTTATACTGCATGCTTTTTACCTGAACATTATTTAAGAGATTAAGGTGCACTCAAAGTGACCTGAGCGTCACAAACCTGTGCTCAACTATTTGTCTCCCTATTGCTGTGATATCCACGTGAAGGGGGGGCACGCACACAGGCACGAAGCCGTCGACGGGAACGAGCGCACCCAGATCGAATAATGATGTATGTCAGTTTAGGAACATACTTTTAAGAAGGCATGTCGTTATCTCTTCCTTTGCTCTCTGCTCTTGTCTTCATATGATTTTTTTTTTACCCAAAACCCATATGGACGTCTATCCAGCGTCCCGCCGACGCACACAACAGCTCTCTGCAACAACTCTGTGTGCAAGAAAAGCGTATTGAAATGCATCCCACGCTACGGAGACTGGCATGCTCTCTCTCTCTCTCTCTCTCTCTCTCTCTCTCTCTCTCTCTGTCTTTTCCTCTTTCTGTATTTCGAACCATCGTAGAAAGAGTGTGAGTTTGTGCATGTGTGTGCTGGAGGAGACAGACCTGGAGAGAGCATCTCCAGATATGGGTCCTCTTAAGCTAGTGGGTCACCCTATAGCCCATGAGAGCCACCCGGTCACACATTCAGCCACCTGCATAGCAGTAATAACCCTTCACCACCAGCTACTCTGCTGCGGATCCATCCAGACTGCCACCCAGTGATAACACTCATACTCCCAGCACTTCGAGCCCATCACATCCAGACACCCAACAGGGCCACCCAGTCATCCACCCACCCAGCGGAGGATCGCAACTCTCTCCCGTGGAACAAGTGCGCGCCGCCCGCCTGCGAGCGTCTTACCTTGAGCGCCTCTATATCCAAAGACGTCGACCGGTCCATGATAGAGAAGTGAAGTAGCACTGCAAATCAGTCAGGAAAATAGAAGTCCCGCTGGCGAGGAAGATGAGAGGGAAAGAGATTAAAAACAGGGACCAAAAAAAAGTTGGAATGCTCTCTAGAGTCCCAAACTCTGCTGCAACATCCCCTGGATTCTTGTTAGGATTAGGTTATTAACATTCCACCACAGCGACGGATGCTCTCTGTTTCATTCCTCCGGGTGGGTCGATAGGTAAAATCAGGACTCCATGCCGTGGAAATCCCCACCACCTCCGGTCCCCGGTTTGTCCGTGCAGGGGATGGAGGGAATAGAACAAAAGATATAGAAATAAAATACAATGCGCTGTGCGTAATGTTTTAAGCTGTGGCTTCTGCGCACTTGACGATCCGGTGTGTCTTTTTAGTTGTTGTGGTTACAGCTGTGTAAAAAAAAGATTCCCCCCACTGCATGAATGAAAGCGGGGTTTAGAGTCCCCTGTCAGTCGGTCAGCGGATGAATGCCGTTATTTTCCGTTGAATCCCAATAAATGTGAGTATGATGGTCTGTCTGCTCGTGAAGTGGTCGGTAACTGGAGAGAAGGAGTCCGGATCAGACAGCTGATATTCTGCCTTGCCTGGGCGACTTCCATGCGGCAAACCGCCAGAGATATCAGCTCTCACCGAAAGAAAAGGAAAAGCGAGCGAGAGAGAGGGGGAGAGAGAGAGAGAGAGAGAGAGAGAGAGAGAGACAGAGAGAGAGAGAGACAGAGAGAGAGAGATGCAGAAGAGCAGAGATGAGGAGAGCTGCGAGAGTTGAGACGAGACGAGAAAAGGTTTATGATGTATATTATTCCAATGATTGACGCACCGGGTGTGTGTGTGTGTGTGTGTGTGTGTGTGTGCGTGCCTGTGTGTGTGCGTGTGTGTGCGTGTGTGTGCGTGTGTGTGTGTGTGTGTGTTAGAGGGAGAGGGAGATGAGGAAAGGTAAAAGCTCGTTCTAATCAAGTAGATGAAGCGAAAATGCTGCTTTGCTGTAGACAAGAACGAGTTTTAAATGCAGAGGCTGTTGCAGAAAGTCTGGTGCTGCTGCCTCTGTGTGTGTGTGTGTGTGTGTGTGTGCGTGTGTGTGCGTGTGTGTGTGTGTGTGTGCAAGCAGAACGTAGCACTAAACTGATATACAGTATGACTGTATGAATATAATAGACAAATAATCATATTTTGACTGTAGACCTGCAAAAAATAGATGAAAAGAAGGAGCAGATAGAAACGTTCCTTCATTTATCCTTTCGCTCATCCTTCCATCCTTTCTTCTTTCTTTCTTTCTTTTTTTTTTTCTTTCTGACTTTCTGACGTGCAAATTGCCTTCACCCTTCTCCTGCATTACAAGGTGTCGCCGCCTGCCGACCACCAGAGATTTTTATTATCGGTATAGCACAACTTATGAATGAGGAGAGGAGCCGAGCAGAGAGGCAAGGTGAGGTAGAAGGAGAGAAGGTGTGGAGAATGAAGGAAAAGAGAAGCGTGAATAGGAGAGGATGAGAGGATGGTGACAAAAGGGGGAGAGGAGACAAACGGAGGACAAGAGAGCAGTGGAGATGGCAGAAGAGGAGGGAGGGAGGTGATCAGGTGCAACGGCAAAAGGAGGAAAGGAGAGGGAAGAAAAAGAGAATGGTGACAAAAAGAAGAGGCGAGGAGGAGAGAGAGGTACTGTCATTCTCTGTTCATGACAAGTTCTGAAGCACAATGTATTCATCTCAGTTTGTGGCAGACTGTTCTTTTCAAGAAAAGCGCATTTAGTGATAAAATGTCCCAAAAACAATAGAATATTGTGTACAAACAAACAGTAAGTTTAATGACTGCACATGTTGTATTATCAACTGACATGTACACATCTGCATACCTCTGCCATCAGTTCAATTCAATCAAATACATTTTACTGCTGTCCTCCTATAGCCTATATAGAGCATTAGATATGATGACGCAAGACGTGTCAGAATTAGTGAATAATTCTCTGCTAGCCAAGTGGAAAAACACCCTGCCATGCTGTATGTAACAAGAGGGGATATGATTATCACTTCCCCCAATCCCATTCCGCTGAGGATGTAAACCACAAGAATTATCATACATTTTATAATTGATGAATTTCCTGTGAATCTGCAAACGCCGTGAGTTTAGCTGCATCACCAGTTATCTTTTATTTCCCAAAACAGCGTATGAGATTAAAAGAATATCATTAATACATGCTTCTCAGATGCGTCGGCTTATTGCGAAGTGGACTATACGAGACGTCCCAGAACTAATGGATGTGTGTTGGATTTAGACAGACTCGGGGGTTGGAGCCACGTGCACAGTATTTAATGTCAATGTTAATGCCAATGTTATGATTGGGCAACCTCCATGACTCCTCCATGATAATCATCATCATCATCATCCTCATCATCGTGGCCCCCATGATGTTTTCTACTGCGACTTCAAAGCCTCTTAATGGTGCAAGATACCAGATTGGGAGCATTTCAACTGCCTCTCAACTGTTCAAGTCCTCTCCTCTTTACATTCGGGTGAAGTGCAGTAAGCTTGTGTTCAATTTAATTGACTTTCCTCTCTGAGAGTGGTCACACACGCATTCACACATTTGTGCCTTTGTGTAATTTTACAAGCACACAGACACACACACACAAAAACACACGCACACATAGATAGGCCGGTTGAATAGCACAAAGAACACAGAGGAACATTTGTTGAGGGAGTCAGTCAGAGATAACGAACATCATGTTAATGAATGCCTCACTCATTCTCTCTGCTCCTCCCTCTCTGTTTGTCTGAGTCTCTTATTTGCTGCTTTTCTTTCTTCGCTCTCTCACTTCCCCTCTTCATCCCCCTTTGCCTCCAATCCCCCCCCCCAACATCTCCCTCTCTCTCTCGGCTTCTCCTTTGATGTGGCACTCTCCCAACCTCTCTCTCACTTGTGCTCTTTTGCTATTCTCTGCTCCTCTGTAACTCAGGGACCCCCGCCTCCCTCTCTCTTTCTTTTCTATAAACTTTGTGCTGTCGGGCAATTAATCATTTTTCCGAGCACTCGTTATTTTTTTTATAAGGGAGCGGCTGACATCCGATACGGGCACCCAGTCCTGTGCCAGCTGGATATGACATCACCCATCTCCCCCCTCCTTCTCTCTGTCTCTCTTTCTCTCTCTCTCTCTCTCTCTCTCTCTCTCTCTCTCTCCTTATGCCCGATCCTTCCCCTGCCTTTCACCTGCATGTTAAAACAGCATAAACAGGTCTTTTCAATACTGTCATTACATTCATATATTTTACTTGGCTTTATATCTGTGGCTTGCACACAAAAACAAATGCACAGAATCTCACTCACTTTGGGCTTTATTGCCACGACTGTTGATCAAAAACACAGATCGCTATAAGCGCTATACTAAATGTCATCAGCCTTTAATAAAATGCACATTCATTTATCACATTTGAAACAACATTTTACATTTGATATTTTTCAGCCACATTTGGTTTTCACATTTCACAATTGCTCTCTGTTTCTATGCGTCTCTCCTTATTCTTTAATGATGGTATACGTATAAGTACAAGTAATAAGTATAATGTTACCTGCTGCCCCACCACTCAAGAACCATGATGCAGCTGTGCCGAGGCAGCAACTGACTTTAACAGGCTTCTCTGTCTCTCCCTCCATCCCCCCGCTGCCTCTCTTATGACACTCTTCTTGTCTGTGAGCAGATAGGAGCTTTATTCTTCTGCTTAAATGCAAAGTGCAGCCGTTTGCTTTGCGAGCTGCAGAGAGAGAGAGAGAGAGAGAGATAAAGCCTGTGGCAGGGTCACATTTGTGTGTTGCCATGCAGCACAAAGTTTGACAGTTTGACTTGCAAGTTACTGTTTGGCATTATGGGTGATAACGTATAGGGGATGCATGTGAAAATGGAGACGCAGAAGTTAGTTATGTCTCAGCTTGCTATTTACAAAGGATGAGGGGACATTGAGGGAGGCCATGGTTTCCACACTAAATTCATGAAGCAAGTACAAATAGTGTGTTGGTAAAACTGTCATAATCACAGGCCTCCCCACTTCCATAAGCACTACATCTTTGATACATCTTAATATAGTGCCACATGCATTTGATCAAGTTGTGGTCTGATAAAGGATACAATACAACATGTGTGACCGTCTCTACTATTGATACCTCTACATGGCAGCAGAATTTTCAGAGCAGTTATAGTCCGACTGAATACAAAGTTTGAGATTAGACTTTCTCCTCTCAGAAATTTGTAATCACTTCTTGCATCTCTTGGTAATTTTTTAGATATGTTTTAATTTGTGTATTTGTTAATATGTAATTGAGTTTTCAGTTGAAAAGTACTGCTCTCACTATTTATTTAGCAGAAGATATATTGGCTCCATATCTATATATATATATATATATATATATATATATATATATATATATATACATATAATAATTAGTATTACAAGCAATAATTACAGTATTATAAGCAAACCAAAAGGAACACATAGTCATCACTGCTAAGAAAAGTTTTACAAAGGTAATAATAATGTTTATTGGTTATTGGAGGGATAACAACTGCATTCCATTAGTCACAGAGTGCTGAGGTGTAATTTAATGTGGACACAAGGAGACATGTCATCCCCAAATGAATTCACATCAATAATTTGTCCCCCTCAATTAAATCTATCTCACCACTATCTCAGAACATAAACTGAGAGACAAGTTCTGCTAGTGTTCTGAGAGTGAAACACATTCCCAAATGGATACATAACACAATAAAGTAAACCTGAAACATGGCAACATGAGGATTAACACAGAGCATTTTGTATGGTGACTTTGGATTAACATTGATATAATTATTTGTCTGATAGCTAATGTGCTTCGAAAAGACACAAAAGCCTGCTTAAGAAACAAGATCAGTCAACCTTATGTGGGTTTAAATTATGACTGCATATTTTATGCAGTTGATAAACAAGACATTTAAATGTCATTTAGATGTGGAGGTGGTGCCTAATTCTACCCTGTTAGTTATTAATCTAGACCTATTTATACGTCAAAATCAGTTTAACTAATCATCAGTGACATAGGGCTTTTCCATAGCTGTCCATAGCCTATTCTTTTTGGTTTGTTTTCTTTACAGCAAAATTAAAGCTATATGCCCCTTTAACAGTAGGCTACAGTGTTGAGATCAGGAGTTTGGTATAAAGTGTATTCAAATTAAATAGCCTATTGGTAAGGGCCTGGGTATAATTATAATGGCTTCAATAGTTCATAATTGATACTTCCTTTGAATTTGAATCGAAAAGACTGGCCTCTAGATGTGAATATAAAGCACAGTGTGCAAGTAAACGTCTCTGTGCATAAAAAACTACAAAGCCCAGTAGCTTCCGCTCTCCTCTATTCGTTGATTGGTAGACGCAGCCTCCAATGGCTTGGCGGAGACGTGTCTCTCAGTCAGAGCATCCTTCCGTCATGGCGTCTGTTTGGGCTAAATCCCTCGTCAAACTGCCGGTCCTGTCTGTTTTCTTCCTCCTGCTGATATGTCTGCCGCCCGGGGGAGGACAAAAGAAGAAGGAGGTAACGCTCCAACCGCTGAAATAAAAACAAATCAGCGCCCATTGTTGTGCTGTTTATTGTCACGAGTGTGTCAAGTGTAATGTGCTGCTGTGTGTTAAGCTAGCGAGCATTAGTCCCGATACACAGGAGAGACGTCTTAATGACTCTTTAGGGCGCAGTGAACGCCTCTCCAATGATGTAACCTTAAATGAAAGAAGCACTTTGTTTTCTCTTTTTCGTTTCGTGCTGGAATACATCCTGTGTGATTTAAGCTTCTTTTTTTTGTTGCTTTCTGCATAATATGACAAGCCTATGTATGCCTGGTTTGGCATGACTCATGTAACGTTAGCTAGCTCACGTTTAGACAATATTCCGTAACACGTATATTCGGTCGGGGAGCACTGACGTCACTAAACATCCTCCAAAGCCTTTGCTGGGTGGTCGTCAATAATGGTTTTATTTTGAAATTTGTAGCAGCAGGAAGTGCTTTACTTCACGGGACCTTAATGTGGACATTAGACGATGATGGCGAGCATCTCACGTCAGCTGCATGCTCGTTGAATTGGGACGACGCAGGAAACAGCCTAACTAGCTGGTTTAGTTTAAGAGACATACATGTGTTGCTTTCACTGGCTTTAGAGTAGGTGTGCTTCAGCTGCAAGGGAAGCGAAACGGAAGCTCTTGTTTGCTCGATCTGTCATTTGTCACTATGCTGAAAGGGCGGTCTGCTAACGTACTGCTCACCTGCTGTTCAATGTTTTTTATATTGTATAGCCCACAATCACAATTTACAAAGTTGCCTAATAGGGCTTTACAATCTTTACACATACAACGTCCTCTTTCCCGGGACCTCACATCGGATCTTGATCCCCCCCACCCCCCAATGTGGACAAAAAGAGATGAAACCTTCGGGAGAGCAACAGAGGAGGATCCCTCTCCACTGATGGACAGAAGTACAATAGATGTCATGTGTACAGATGAACAGCATAACAGAGTTACAACACATTCAATGAATATGACAAATATTATTCATATAATGAGAGTAGTAGGCATGATGAAGAAGTTACAACTACCAAAGATAACAGCAACAGTGGGTGTAGTATAATAATAATGATAATAAAAGCAGTAATGGAATTGGCAATACTAATTGCAATGCAACTAGCATTAACACTGAGTAGGTGTCGGGTAGGACCAGGGTCCAGATACAATCCATGGAAACCTGGGAGGCGAGAAAGCACAAAGTCACCGGAAAAGGAGCAAAGTTAGTAATGTGCATTGCTGGTGCATTAATTCATACAGAAGAAAATAGAGAAAAGTGGGCGTCAGCAGAGCTATGGCAGGAGGCGGGACCAGGGTCCAGACACAACCACGGTCCATGGAAACCTGTGAGGAGAAAGCACAAAGACTCTGGGGAAGAAGCATAATCAGTATCATCATCAGAGTTTTTGTTATTGCCGTTAATATTAATAACAATAGTAGTCCGACAAAATACTTGAGTTCCTATTATTAGCTTTGCATGAGCTTTCAATCCTCTTAGTACACTGTGAGATTAGTTTGTCAAACTATATCATTTATGGCTTTGGTCCAATAACAATCCTTCTTGGTGACTTTAACATCCAGACAGAGAAGTCATATGACCTGTTACTCTTACTGTCTTCCTTTGCTCTCTCGCTCAGTCCTTCCCCTCCTACTCACAAAGCTGGCAACCACCTTGACTATATTTTCACCAGAAACTGCTCTACATCTGACCTTACTGTAACTCCACTTCATGTCTCTGACCACTTCTTCATCTCTTACTCTCTCCCACTCTTTGGAACTAACAACCCTCCCACAACGGACTCTGCACCTGTCCGTCGCAACATCCGCTCCCTCTCACCCTCCTCTCTGGCCTCGTCTGTTCTGTCTGCCCTCCCTTCAACTGACTCCTTCTCACTCATGCATCCTGACTCTGCCACTGACACTCTCTACTCTGTCTTCCTCTCTTGATTCTCTCTGTCCTCTTACAACTCGAAAGGTCCGCAAGTCCTCTCCGGCTACGTGGCTATCCAAACTGGTGCGCGCCGTGAGAGCCACTATGCGAGCATCGGAAAGGAAATGGCGAAAATCCAAACACGCTGATGACCTGCTCGCCTATCAATCTCTTCTCTCCTCCTTCTCTGCCTCTATCTCTGCAGCCAAAAGTCTGTTCTACCAATCCAGAATCAAATCCTCTTTGTCTAACCCCAAAAAGCTCTTCTCTATTTTTTCCAACCTCCTTGACCCCCCTGCCCCCCCCCCCCCCCCCCCCCCTCTCCTCCCTCCACCCTTCTACCAAGCCACTTTGTTGACTACTTCACACAAAAAAGATAAACGACATACACTCCTCATTTACTAATCCATCTTCCATAACTACACCTCCAGTAACTTCATCTTCTTCCCCCTCGTTTTCCTCTTCTATCCCCCTGTCTCCCAATCAAGTTCTTACCTTGGTAACCTCTGCCCGCCCAACCACCTGCCCCCTTGACCCCATCCCGTTTCACATTCTCCAGTCTATTGCTCCGTGCTGCGAACAGTTCGGGTCCGGTCAAACCGTACACCCCAGCTCGTTCACTTCGCTCGGCTTCTGCCAATCGTCTTGTAGCTCCATCACTACGAACTAAACACTCAACAACTGTTTGCCGTGCTAAATTGGCTCTTACTGATAGCACTTTGTAGTTTAACTTTAGTGAAGAAATTGTACTTGTTTGATTCTTATTGTTCTGAGTTTGGACTCATGGTTTAATGCACTTATGTAAGTAAGTCGCTTTGAAGCATCAGCTAAATGACATGTAATGTAATGTAACACCACAGTCCGGCACACCTGCAGGTCAGCTGTCCAGCACTGAACGCGAATGTTAAGTCAAAGGCTTTATCTGTCTGACTTTGCCGGCATCTAACGTGACAGTCTTGTTTTTTTTTTTTAATATTTTGTTATGAACCAAGGTCTTTTAACCAGGTCGCAGTGCTGTTGTAAATTGCAGATGACTTTGCTCATGAATAGGAAATTGATAGAGCGGGCAAAGTGCGGAGCTAATAAATGACAAGTTCAAATACATGACAAGTGGACAAATATTTTAATGAATGTATAAAGAATTGAACGTGTCCACAAGAGGATAAAGAAAGAGCTGACTGATGAATAAAAAGGACAGATTAACCACTTGAAAAAGCATTTGAATGAGAGAGGGATTGAATGAATAATTGAGACTGGCATATTTGCCCTCAAGTTCACTGTAAACACCTCATTTCTTTTCTCTCACTAATGTTGACGGCTTGTGAACTGTTTAATGAATGTGTCACAACCGTTGGAGTGAAGCGGTGCAAAAATGAGCGGATGTTTCTCACTTGGTGTAAAGAACTTGTAAAGTTCCCGTTTACCTTTTCGAGGTGACTGTGTGTGATAATACCGGGACATCTTTAGCCACATCGATTCCTCCACTGCTGTATAATTGAGCTTTAGAGGCAGTTGAAAGTTGAGTGTAAAGCACGACTCATTTATGAACGTGTTTATTTTATTTAAGAAGGGAATCCACAATAATTTTGTACTGGATTTGAGTCACTTTTATGTTGTGTTTTATGTTAACCACAACAAGCTGAGAGCAATTGATGTATGTGTGGTTATAATGGTTAAATACAAAGATATACACTTGAATTTGAAACTCGATAGTTATTTGTTGTCAAATTTGTTTATATTTCAGCACTAAAGCACTTGTCTGACCACCATTCTGTCTCTCACAGCTTTGAGGGGATGAAACCAAAACACTCCGGTAGTCTGTGGATGAACAAAACCAAATCATAACATCTTCAGCAATTACGTTTGAAAAATTAAAACTTAAATAACTTAAATAATCTCCTATTTCTTTAGACATTTTCAGCAATACCTTGATTCACATTCACAAAATGACTCTAGGGAGTTGCCCAATATAGCCTCTGCTGTGAGGCACTGACCGGCTCAAGGACACCTCTGCATTATCTAATTAGTGACTGAGAGAGCGTTTCTCAATCACTTACCTTGCTGAAATGTATCCAGCTGTTATTAGTTTGCTCCTCTGCCATCAACATTGCCACTATCTTTAAACCATTGACTTAAATATTTAGCACACCAAAGTTACACACACACACACACACACACACACACACACACACACAGGCTGACATACTTTCAATAAGCCACAGGAGTAATATTGGGGTTATAATGTGAGAAATGTTCTTTCCCAGTCGCCTGCCTGGAGCCATGGCTGTGGAGGTGGCGGAGGGAGATCTTATTTAGCTGGAAATGGACAAAATGGTGAAGCAGCATTTTGCATTCACCTCACCAACTTCTCTGCGCTCCTTCACTGCCCTTCGGCTCGCCCTGGCCACGACAGGCTTTAGCTCTAAAATGTCGGGCTTGGCTGAATCCTCCCAACATTCAAATGTGTGTTTGTTATATCGATACTTAAATCGTAAGTTGGTGTTGAAATCATTGTTTGTTTGTCATGTCATGTCCTCTCCTTGGTTCTCGAGTAACTTACTCGTAGTGGTTAAAACGACTCGAGCATGTCTTTATTTCACTGGTGCACTAAATAGATTTTCACTCTGCCTTTGCAGAGTATAGAGAGGCTGAGACGGGGAAGTAGCTGAGCGAGAGAGAGAAAAAACTTTGATATAAAAAAATGGTGGCATAGGCTTCGGGATCAGTTTAAATGTAATGTAGGATTTGCAGTTTTTTGGTGTTTTGGGTTTCCTTCTGTTGGCCTATCATGTCACTGATCATTTAACAGAGAGGAACCTAACGTTTTTTTTTTGTATCTTGTCCCATTATCTCTGCTTATTTTGAGCAGATTTTAAAACCTCTACCAAGGAAGCAGTTAGCCCTCGGTGGCTTATTTGTCAAAGCCTGCATGTGCGTCACAGTAAAAGCCATCTATTTGTTCAGGGGTTACAGTTGCTTTTCTAAAACCCTTTTTCATTTATGCAATAAAGAAGTGATTCCATATTGTTGGGACCATTACTCATCTAGAGATTAGAGGTGTTGCCAAATTCTTCTGAATCACATGTACGGTTCTCAGTAAAAACAGACAAATTATCCATCGACAGTATATTCACAGTCCTACAGTTTCTATGTCTATCTGTATAATATATCACAGACATGGAAAACATATATATATATATATATATAATTAATTTTAACTCATGTTTCTGTGTCATAATAAAAGCCCTGCATTTGTTAACACAAGGATCTTGCACGGCTCCGTAGATTACCGGCTTTTAATTGTGCAAATACGATAGCAGAAAGTAAAGAAAGGAGTCGATAACAGAATCGCTGTCTGTGTGGACACAGCAGCAGCCTGCACGCGTGTTGCGTTTGCTGCTGCGGCTGTCAGCCCTTATTTTTAATTTCTAATGGCAAAATTTTTTTATTTAATTTATTTGTGAATGTCATTTATATTTGTTTTTCAACAGAAAGAGAAGCGTGTGCTTATTTGTAAATAATAACAATCTAAAATGAAAAGCCAGTATAGGCTACTCTATTAAATTATGGAGCCGTGCAACTATTTCAGAATAAAAGCGTTGTGTTAAGGGATTCTATTTTAAAACAGATACAGGAATTGTTATAAATTCAATCTGAACTTTTTTTCATATCTGTGAAATTTAGTATGGACATAGAAATCAAAACTGTAGCGATGCAGTTGCTGGTACGACAATTTACTGTCCAATGATCATTTTTAGTTTATTTTTGCTGTCATCGGGAAAAAATAGTCAAGAACTCAAATGTGTCTGCATGAAAGCCCATCTTTGTCCAAGTGTGTGGAAAGGAGAAGTTAAGGAGAATGTTTAGTCGATCAATATTGTGACAGACCTGGAGGAAGAAATTAATTAATTCAAATACATTTAAAAAAAGAATACAGTGGCGTAGCCCTGCCCTTTAAAATCCTGCTATATCCCCCTCGGGGAGTGGAAAAAAATAGTCATGGAGAGAGAAAGGATATTTATATCCCTTCAATACTCCCTCGTTCATCACCCCAGCCTTGCTAGATATTATATCTAGCTTGTGTTGTGTTTCTGTCTTAAGGCTGACTACAGCACAAAGAAAGAACCAATGTAAGCACTTCCTATACCTAGGCCCACGGAGTCAGGGGAGGTAAAGATAGAAAAAAAGTCCAGGGCAGCAGGTCTGAGGCAAGGAGAATTATATATCTAGAGAGTTATATGTCTACTGAGAGATAGAGATTTCAAAGTAGTGGGCTTGCTACCACACCCAGGGAGCAGTCTAATAAGTGGATCGGAATAATAAGAGCCTACCTCTGCACACAGAGGCGCAATAAACCACCGGGTAGGCCCTTCAGGGCATAACCCAAGTCACTTGCTGAGGTTAGACTGGGGCTTATGAAGCTAAAAACTGTGTAAGCATTATTGACTCTTGGTCTGACCCGTTCATTGGAGAAAAAAAAACATAGTTCACAGTTTACGTAGTCTTTGCCCATGGATTTTATGGCTCAGGCAGGTACTGTATGAGAAAAAATAGCTTTTACCCACTTATTGTCGGCAGTAAACAACCAGGCTGTATAAATATGTGTCTGTTATCATGCTGTGTGGGGAATGTGGATAGTAGTTTTAATATTTCCCATGCTGTGTGGATGCTGTTGTCAGTGAGTTGGGAAGGAGGAAGTTGATTTTTGCGTGCATGTGTGCGTGTTAGTTACGGTCATCCATCCGTTTGATCCAGCCTTAGTCCCGCCACATGGTACCGTCTGGGTTTGTCCTTACGTGTCTCCTGCACTCCCATTATTACCACTGTCAACAGCGTCTAGTTATTTTTTTGCTTTTGATTTCTGTCTTTTGCAAAAAAGTGTCTTTTCCTTTTGGTTTCCCTCTTTTTATGCATGCATGCACGCCAATGCTTTTTCCTTATGAAAATAAATTGTGAATGATTGGAGGGTTCTAGAGACACTGATGGCGTGTCCAACTCCCTTTCCCCTGTGTGTTGCCAGTACAGACCCAACTTCAGCTATAATGTTGGCATATTTTGCGCAGTGAAATGTTTCAATGTTCTTCCAGTAAATTCCGGGGTGATTTGTTTGGATCTCGCTCATTAGCTGTAGTCATCTGAATTATTGATGCAGAAGTGTCAGGCCTGCTTTCCCAATGAATGATGGCCTGTGTTCCCAAGCCATTTTCCTCTGCTGTTATACCTCCCTCTCCTCCCTTTTCCCTCCCCTTTCCAACACTTCGAGAACACATTTTCTGAGTGGCAAAAGGTTTTCCATCTCCCGCGTTCAAGCCACTTGTCCACCCCTTTCCACTCCCGTGTCGCCTCCTTAGTACCCTTCTGAATCTGCCCCTTTGACATTTCTATAATCATGTGGTGCCATGAAATGATTTCTCTTTTACCTGGTTCCTCCAATTTTCCTCCGAGATCAGGTCCTTCCCTTGTTCTCTTTGGTTTCTTCTTCTCTTTTCCTTTCCCTGCTACCTCTTTGCCATTTTCCTGACATTTCCGAGGCTAATCTGTGGGCCAGCCCTATTAAATCTGAGGAGAGTAGCGTGTTTCCTTGTTGTTGTGAACATTCAGTTCTCAGTGCCATTCATCAGAGGTATAGGCACTTGCTCTTTCCGAAATGTCTTCCTCTCTTTTGCTTGGTTAGCCAGTCTCAATCGGGTAGTCAATTAAACTACTCAATCAGTTCTTCATGCAGCCAGTCACTCACATAACCACCGCTCAGTCAGTCGGTCATATCATTACATGTCATTTAGCTGACGCTTTTATCCAAAGCGACTTACAATAAGTGCATTAAACCATGAGTACAAACTCAGAACAACAAGAATCAAGCAAGTACAATTTCTTCAATAAAGTTAAACTACAAAGTACTATCGGTAAGAGACATTTAAGTGCTACTAAAGTGCTACTACGGCGCTACCTTCTCTATTCAAGGTATATTCGAAAAAGATGTGTTTTTAGTTTGCGACGAAAGGTGTGGAGACTTTCTGCTGTCCTGATGTCAATGGGGAGCTCGTTCCACCAATGAGGAGCCAGCACAGCAAACAGTCGTGATTTTGTTGAGTGTTTAGCTCGAAGTGAAGGAGCGACAAGCCGATTGGCAGAAGCCGAGCGAAGTGAACGAGGTGGGGTGTACGGTTTGACCATGTCCTGGATGTAGACCGGACCCGATCTGTTCGCAGCACGGTACGCAAGTACCAATGTTTTGAAGCGGATGCGGGCGGCCACCGGTAACCAGTGAAGGTCGCGGAGGAGCGGAGTAGTGTGGGTAAATTTAGGGAGGTTGAAGACCAGTCGAGCAGCTGCATTCTGGATGAGCTGTAGAGGTCGAATGACATTAGCAGGTAGACCTACGTTACCCCTCGTTATCAGTTGGTTACGTACAATTCCCTTTTCCCTCATATGTAAGTTAGTCTCTATCGACCACAGAGGCCTCGCCATTCAATTCGATTCACTCGTAAACGATTCAAATGGATAACAAGTCTCCATGCATGTCAATGTGTCGCATCCTCAATTTTCTATCCCACTACGCATGAGACACACTACGCTTTTCCATCATTTAATACAAACAGTCCGATAAATCTGAACTCTTTTTTTTATTTAGAAAGTGCTTTAAAAGTCAGACTACATCAGTCTCTAACATAAAAAAGCTGCATCTTTTCAACACCAGTATCTGCGTGTCCCAGCTCAGGACACCAACCTGCCTTTGGCATTTCAGACTGCGTCAAATAGCAGCTAGCAGACTTTAAACTTGGTTTGGTTCAAATGCATCAGCAACAGCACCAAGGTTGAATATCAGCCTGCATGCACGCTCCTACCGCCCAGCATTGTTGAAGTAGCCTAACGTTGGGAATGAGAGCAACAACTTAGCGGACTGCCAATCGTTTGCATCATGTCTCCCTGTGTTTGTGTGTGTGTGTGTGTGTGTGTGTGTGTGTGTTTGTGCAAAGCTCCGCCCTCCCAAGAGTCGCTCTGAGCTGAAGTGAAACCCAACTCCCGGTTATGGTCCGTCGCTGCAATCGTTCACGTCTCAGCGTTGTCAACGCTCAGTAGTTTTAACCCTCACGTGACCCACTCTACAACTGTCTTGAGTTGTCCGTTGACGTGAGCCCCTTGCAAGTTGCATCAGGACAACTGATAGTGAGAAAGTAAATCCGTTTGGTTCTTGGACCTGCTGTTAAACTGCAACTGGTTAATACACCTTTTGTCTGATCATCCATCCCTGTCTTTTTTTCATCACTCCTTATCCCCTCAGGGAAATAATGTAATCTCTTATTTGCGTCCCCCGCCCCATTCTATATCTTTCTCTTGTCATTTCTCTTCTCATCCCATTTCCTTTTCCATTTTCTTTATTCATCCCTCAACTTTCCCCCCTCGTTCGCCCCCACTCCCATCCCTACTGTGACAGACTTTGCTGTATAGCTGATACGAGGTGGCATATTATACCACTGTGTGTGTGTGTGTGTGTGTCTCAGAGTGTGTGTCTGTCTGGCTTCTGGCTGATAAGACGTCTCACTCTTATCCTCCCATACAGACCTGTGTCGCTGTGATGGTTCACAGGCCACACACCAACTTGCGTATGCGCACACAGCTGCACATAAGACACACTCACAAACACACAAGTATGCACGTTAATACATATGCACGCACTTGCACACCGTCTTCACTGTGTACTGGGTTGTTAGATTGAAAGGCATACAGTGGAGCCGTGTGTTCATGTTGCCTGTCACAGATATCTGATGATTCTGTCTTATTAAACTCTTAGTCTTTCTGCTTCACTGGCAGAAAGCCTATTAACACTCTGCACAGAGCTAAAGACTGTGTGTGTGTTTGTGTGCTCCTTTGCCTTTCTGTGCATGGTAGAGAGGCTGTCATAAGACCGCCTCATTGAAAACACTTGTCATGAGAGGGTAAGTACAGACGAGAAAAGCGGGAGAGCGAAAGTGAGAGAGGCAGATTTCTGTCTCGCCTAGTTTGACCTGAAGATAGTGCTCTTGTGGCCCGAGTAAGTCCTTGTTCGGTAAAGGTATCCCTAGAGTTAATCAGACTGGTTATGAATTATTGAATTATGTTAACATAGCGTTTTGAAAGTATTCATTTCTCCAGGGCCTGTCAACTCATCACCGTGGTTTCTCTGGCCCTTCTCCTGCTTCTCATTTGCTCCGCCGAACACGGTCACACCTGGGAGACGTTTCGACCACGGAGCGGTGTTATGATGCAGCTGGAGAAGGGTGTGGTGGTGGTGTGGGGGGGCTCCTTTTGATTATCCGGGTAGAAACATTCACCTGAAAGTGCGAAAAGTTAGAAAAGCGCTCATCCTCCTCCGCTCGATTGCATTGAGATTTGAATGAATTACGTCTCTGTTTTACGCTTGCCTGTCTAACTGACATTTATGGCCCCAAAGTAAGTTATTAAATACACACACACACACACACACACACACACACACACACACACACACACACACACACACAGCAAGAAGGTAATATATAACATGATGAACTGAAGCAGTTTAGCATAAAGCCGTAGTCAGGATAAATGCTGAATGCCATTTCATGTTTGACCTGGTCTCTTTCTCTTTCCCTCTCAATGTCTCACTTTCCCTCCCACTCTTTTTCTCAAAGGCTGTTTTGTCTACACTGTTTTTACTCTTTTGGTAAGTTGCTTGTTGTCACTGGAGTGACAGTAGCCACAATGGACATTGATATATGTACACCAGGGACACGCTGTGCTTGATTTGGGAAGTGGTCAGCAACTATGCATTCTTTTCTTTTGGCGAGAAATAGTGTAAGCGCCCTTGATTATTTCACCCACCAAGAGCAGCTTTAAGCCCTCTAATGAATATGTGTCAGTCATTTTAGATTGCAAGACTCATGCAGTGAGGGAATCAGCAGCTGTGCTATCACTACACACAGTTCATCTACAGATTAACACAGGCACACGCTCACATCATTACCTCGGTGTGGAAGCTTAAAGTATCACGTTGAGTGGCCAAGTTTCCAACACCTCCAACAAGCCTTTCATCACTTCACTTTACAATCCAACGTGTGTGTGTGTGTGTGTGTGTGTGTGTGTGTGTGTGTGTGTTTGTGTGTGTGTGTGTGTGTGTGTGTGTGTGTGTGTGTGTGTGTGTGTGTGTGTGTGTGTGTGTGTGTGTGTGTGTGTGTGTGTGTGTGTGTGTGTGTGTGTGTGTGTGTGTGTGTGTGTGTGTGTGTGTGCGCAACTAGCTCCTCATTTCCCATGTGGGACTGACGCCACTTCGCAGTTGGCGGCGGCAAGACAGCTGTAGCTCGCCGGGCTGGAAGAAGGTACATTGCTGTCACCACAGCCTGTGAGGCTGCATTCAGGGCACTGGGACACGGGGTAAAGCTTTGATGCATGTAATAAAACAGGTTCTCCAGTGGCTTTATGGCGGGCTCTGAAATGAGCTCTTGCAAAGCCAGGTCTAAAAGTTTATCAAACCAAGGTTTTGATCCAATGTGCAGTGCAAGTGTTGAGTGGTCATTATGCGAGATGTTTGCAGGATGTCCTGTTGTACAGTGTCTTATCTCAGCGCTCTGTTTTTTTACAATATGTTTCGACAGAAATCCTATCAAAAGACTGGAGACATCATTCACATGTAGCAGTCTCACATCGTCCTTTTCCATGTCCAATGTATTGCTCATGGAAAATAACTGTTTGCTTGACCGACCTACTTTTCCCACACACTGCACACCACTCCGAATATTCACCTCAGGTAAAATTGTATTTAAGGCAACTATATGAGTAATCGGTGTTTCTTCTGCATTTTTAAATTAGTAATGCTGTGTGGGAGAGGAACAATGAGTCACTGAACTAATATAGCACTTTGCATTAAACCAAAAGCTTCTGAGGGGCCACAAAGTCATATTTTGCATCAGAATATAACCGTAATCGTAAGTAAGTTAGATTTATAGATGCGTTTTTATTTATCTAAAAAAAGCTTTAAGGAGACACAAAAAGAAATGAGAGGGACAGACTAGACTGTGTGAAACGGCACATAAGCCTGGCGTAACATTAGTGAGTGTCCCGCTGAGAGAGCGCTCAGTATGTGTAACAGTGCAGTGTGTGTGTACTGTTTACCCGGGCCAAGGTCCTGCGTCTTGCTCGCTACCTGCTGAATTAAGGGATGAAGGTTAGCCCCGAAGCTAGCAACAACAACGGCCCAGGCTCACTTAAGGCGGGATGACCTCCTGAGTTTTGCTCAGGATTTTGACGTTTGTTTAACTGTTGAACAGCATTAATCGCTGTCCATCGATGACTCATTGTTGACGTCCTTACTGCAAACGATGCTCCGTCTGTATCAGGAAATCACAAAGTTGAATGTTTACAATTCCAGCATCAGCATCATGTGTTGTGTTTAATTTGTTACTGTCAGAAAGGGAGGAAATGATGATGATAATTATGAAATTATGATTCCAAGTCAATGTTGGCACTGACATTGTATTATGAAGTATATCGTATGTATATTTTATTGGCAAGTATCTGAATGTACTTGTACTGTATAAAAGTGGTCCTGGTGCATCCTTAGTTGTCGGCATTGTAGGCAGCCTGGGGTAAATTTCTATTTTAAGGTACTAACCCATGTGGATAGTGTTTCCATTGCACAATTAAGTCAGGTATACTTTTTTTAGTTTCTCCCTAGAAGTGCATTCAGAAATTGCTATTGTATAATAGGCCTAGTGAGACGGAAAGCTCACCTAGCAGAAGCAGATAATAAATGTGAATGGCTTATAAGGCTAATTAGGAACACATTAGGCTCACAGTTATTAGGCACTAACACTAGTGTTACTTCCAAAGGCTAATGAGGTTGCATACTAGGCCAATTACACTTGTATTTCTAATATGCTTATATGGGAATAGTGTACTTGACCCTGGCTTTGACAATTACAAGTGATCACTGCAGGGCAGGCAGATTGGCTCAGTCCATAGGGGCATGAAGCTCAAAGAAATGTGGAGAAAGAGGAGTACATTGAGGGTTCATAGCTAAAGGTCACACATCAGTGACACGTAGCACACCTGGGAAGCAGAAAAGAGGAAGGCAACTGACCTGGTAGTCAGATAGGCTCACAACGCCATGACCTTTTCTGAACTCGGACCCCTTTTGCCCCCCACTTTTGTGTTTTATCGGACAGCAGCGCTCCCCAGCGGTTAGGCAAGGGTGATTATTGAAAATGAGAAGTAGGAGAATTGGAAATGTGTTTGCCTTCATGATAAAATATATGAAACTGTATTACCTGTGGATACTTGTGACATAGCCTAATGCAAGCAGCGTAAACGATGTTGGCGTTGTGCGAGGAGCTGCGGTGTTTCTATCGCATCCCTTTTTTCATCTAACAAACTCACTGTGGCTGGTGTTTTGTTTTGTTATCCGCCGACATCAAAAGCTCAGGAAAGCTGTGCCTGTCTGCTTTTACACACTGATGCATTAGCGGTCGCTGCAAATGTTGTCCAAGGCAACAGGAAGCGATAGATCCTTCACAATAAAACCCTCACAATGAACTGACTGTTGCGTTCTGAGGAATTATAATATCAGTACACAGCTAACAGATTAGCACTGTATTAAGCTCAACCCCTCAGTTTGTGTCAGATTACCCCAGTATTGAGGTAATGTTCGCTAAGTATTACCTCACAATTTATACTTCATTATGGGTTACAGAATGTGTCTTTGTGACAAACTTTCCTCCTTATCTCCTCCCGCTGTGCACTCTTAGGGCGCCATATGCTAATTATGCCCTTTTAATTGCTCAAAACCCTTTTACACACACACACACACACACACACAACCTTTCAGAGCGCCTAACATCCTTGAAGGAAGTCTTTGAGTATATCTTTCTTTCTAATTTAATGTAAGATAGTTCAAAAAGTATGTGGAAGTACTCTTTTTTTTATTTTCTCTTTTCTCTGCAGTGCTTAATGAAACCATAAGACCACCCACAGCTGACCCGCAAAATCATTAAGCAAGCAGAATATAACATTTGGACTCTTTATGCCTGAATCAATTGAACACATAGTACTCACATGTTTGAAGCACACACAGCCACGGTGAGAGTGCGACCCCGAACATGCACAGCCTTGAGCGACAAGTCGTGGAAAGTTTCTTGAAGTAAAGATAATAAGGCACGGAAAGGCTCAATGGCGTCATGTCCACTACATTGTGATGAATCACTCATGTATCGGGGAGATGGACGAGCCCACATAGTGAATTGGCTCTGTGCTGCAACCAACACAACTCTAGGGCTCCATTTATGTTTCTTCTTTGAAACATTCCCACTGGTTTTCAAGCAAATAAATATATGTTTCTTTGTATCTGAAGTTGGTTTCAATTGTTTTCTTCCTTTCTTTTACAAAGGGCAGAAAAGATGACTGTTGGATGCTGTCGGTGCTTTCTAAAGTGTGATTGTTTAAGTTTTGAATTACAAAAGTTAGTCTTTAAAGTCCACTACCCTACCACACAAAGTAATAGTACTTCCTCTGGGTTGAATGACAGCGAATCCAATAAATGTGTATCTACTTTCTCAGCCTCGTGAAACAGAAACATGGCCTAGCTAATGTTTCCTGTAGCTTTGTCTGCCTGCTGCCTGGCTCAAGGGTACCACCGACTTTGCTGTGCAGAAAAAAGGGTCCCATACAGTACCACCCTGCCAAGCAGAGATGGTTCTGCCCAGTCCCTCAGGGAATGTAAATGACCTTTTTTTTTTTTTGTATAAATCATGTAATGACAGTTTCACCTGATGCTGACTGCTTTAAGCTTTAATTAAATCCCAGACAACGAATGTAAAACCTTGAACAAACTAATTTACACACAGATTTGCTTTGCTTTGCTTTTTGCCAGATTATCACACGCTTCCTTTATCACATGCTTATTTAAGACTGCTAAGAAAACACAAAGAAAAGTCAGGAAACTGTTCTGTTTGTTAGCGTTCTGGGATCATGACACAAATGTCATTGTGATGCTTGTCCGGTTGTTGGTGCCGGGGCAAAAATTGGGTGTGTGACTTTTGGCCCTAGCCACAACAGTTATCAGGACTTCTCCATATTTGTGCATTGATAAACATGTTTGAAATTTGTCTAGTCATTCCAGTCCTTAACTGTCACACAACAGCGTCATTGCCCAGGTGGCACCATGGGAAACTACTATCATCTCAGTGTTGACGTGATTAGTTTGACCAATTTGCAGCCACAATCATGTTTAGTCGTGCACGGTATTAAAGGCTTTAATTAGTGTATTACAATGCAGGCCTATACAATCGCAGACCTGAAACAATAACTAGTGGCATGTCAGAGATCTGTCATCATATTCAGTTTTTTTAGTGTATATCTCTTCTTTCATTTACTTTCTTCTCCTCCCTCCATCCTTCCATCTCTTGGGTTCATTTTGACTATAGTCACCATATGCTCCCTGAGTGCTCGATTTGACTCCCTATTGTTTCTATAGTAGGACTGGCCCCTTGCCCTGTGTGGCCATCCCCAGTTTTTATTAGGATGCCTTTATAACAAAATCAAACTGCAGTGATGCCCCGTAACCCAATTGGAGCTCTGTGCTTCCCCAGAGAAATAATATCTGCAAAGACAGGGAAAATAAAAATAAAGGGGAAAGAAGGGGTGAGAAGAGGTCAAGCAGAGTGAAATAAACTATCCGCCTAACCATTGTCCTTCTGCTCTGTGACTGATAGAATGTAAGTAGAATGGATTACTTACCCTCACTAGTTTGTTGATGGTTTAAATGACTGGGAATACTGCTCTGCTTATAGTTAGACCACTTCATACGCGCTTCCCTTCCTCCACAACAGGCCTCGCAGATGGAGATCACCAATAAAAGTAAAAAAGAAAATCCACTAGTGAGCATGCAGTAACTTTAAAAAAAAAAAAAGAAGCTAGATGGGGCCTTAATTAAATTGTCTTATAATGTGATGAATGTGTGAATTTAACCTGGCTACCTAGAACCAAACCCTATTGAGTTCACATTTTTTACATTAGTCTTATTACTCCTCCTAAATTGGATTTAAACCGTCCAAAATAAAAAAGAAGTTAACTTGAAGAAACTTGCAGACACCCTAAACCAACAACGACAAAATACTTAACAGGCACCCGAAAGGAAAGAAGATTTAAAATCTCTGTGCCTCGGGGGGGTTTAGAGAGGAAAAGGAAAAAATTAAAATCTTAAGATATTCTATAAGCATCACGGAGGGTGACACAACCTCTGGTGCTAATAGGGGAAAGATAAAAAAAATAAAAAATAAATCACTAGAGGGTGGCGGATGGGAAGACACGTGGACAAAAGCAGGGGGAAAATGCATTTATTTCAAATAATTGTTATTGGCTAGATAAGCTGACAAATCCCCACCCTCAACCCCTCCACTGACAAGTCATGAAATATCTGGAAACCACAGATTATGGGCTGACAAATATGGAGCTGGCAATATGAAAGCATGCTGGTCTGATTCAACCGAGGTGGGAGATGAAAACAATAGCTGACAGGCAAATTGACTCAAACAGACTCCCTCTGAAAATATGTGATGGTGCGTGAGCTTACGCCACACCATATTAACGGTTCTTTGCCACCCTTTATTAACAGGACTCCCTCACGACAACCACTTGTTGTGTGTGTGGTCTGCTAGCAAACAAATGCATTGAGGCAAAAAGCATGTTTGTCATATCTTCATCGCTGCTCTCTGTCGTCTTCATGTCCACTCCCTCTCTTGCACTCCTTCAGTCTCCACGCAGTCTGTGACTAGTATCTATACAAAAGATTAATTTAAAAAAATCCTGTTTTAAACAGATTTAAAATGCCCTTTCAAATTGCCTCGAATCCCGTGTGAGAGTCCAACAACCTCCTCTGCTCCTGTGACGCTAGATGTTGCTGCGTTTCGTTTTGCCTTCTAAGCTAAAGCCAATGACCTCCCGGCCTGTTAAATGAATAATAACAATAGAGTGTTGCAATATGTATTGTATCGCATCGCAATAAATATTACGATGTATTGTATCGTGAGTTGCCAATACACAGTCCTAGCTTGAACATGTGCAGGTATTTCTGGTTAAGTTCAGCACAGAAAGTCCAGAGGCATCAAAAGGATGAAATGAATGTGCAATATGTTTTTTTTTTTTTTTTTTTTGTGTGTGTCTGTGTGAGAGAGAGAGAAAGGGAGAGCGAGCTAGCGAGAGAGATAGAGAGAGCTTGAGAGATGAGTCTTTGCTCCTTGTTATACCAAACCAATTTTCAGTAATCCCCCTTTCAATAGAGAATTGGAAGAAGTGTAGGAGCATGATGGCCAAAGCCGAGGCCCATTCACTCACAATAGACCTCTGTTTAGACCGCTCAGAGCATTGGATTGTGGGTTGAACAAATACGGTTGGCTTTTCATGGGGAAGGTTCGCAGATCAAACCTCTGGCTGGGGACATCGTAGCCAAACCCATCTAGTAACTACAAGAATATACAGAGCATTAAATACTGCAACCAACTATTTGCTACGTTAATATTTCGTGGAGTTTTGTCCACCTGAGGAGATAATGAATTCTCCTCCTCCTTGCTTTGTTGACGTAAAGCCGGGCCCGCACACAGCATGTAGTGAATGTTTGTGCATGTGAGCGCGCCCCACTGGTTAGCTCATGGCCCCTTTTTAAAGGTGGGCCGGGGTGACCCTCCATAGAAATGGTCAATTGTTTAGTCGACATCAAGGTGCGTGTGCTTCAGCTCTGCAAATATGTTTGGGTTCTGGTTCTGCACAGATGTTTTATATATGTGATCGTGACGTGTCAGCAAGTGTGATTCGTGTCTGCTCCAGCTCCAGTGCAGGTCAGCTTTTAAAGTACTTAGTCGACTAATTACCTGGTTCAGCGACTCAGCTGATTAACAGACAAACTAACTAATCACCTGAGTGCCTGCTTAATACACTAACGGATTATTTGAGTGACCGACTGACATCAACTTACCGATTTACCATTGAGCTGATTTCCTCACTAAATAAATGGACTGACTGGTTACCCGACTGGCTGGGGGACTGATGAGTTGACAGTTTTTGGGCGGGCTGGCTGAGGGTCCGCTTGATTGAATAACTGGCTGCCTGATAAACCAACCGTCTTCTTTCACGCCCTCAATGACCTCTTGCCGTGTGGTCATCAGTGCATGAGTCAGTTCTGCCTTACACTGCATGTGTCATCTCCCCTGTCTCCTATTTTTACTCTCCTCATCATTTATTTCCCTCACTCTGCTTGTATCCCTATCAGCTTCTATTTACTTCCTTTCACTCTGTCCGAGAGCTTTTTCTACTCCACTTCTTAGATCTCATCATCTCCTTCTCAGTTTGAGGATGTTCCGCATGCAAGAATTTTTTTTATTTTCTTTCCTTTTTTTCCCCTGTTCAGTCTTTTATTCTTTATTTAGCGATGATAGGCGGTTCTCAGCTTTCCACTGTGACTTGCAAGAAGGCAAGAAATGTGGAAAGGACAGGGAGTTACTGAAAAGACTAATAGAAAAATGAAGGGAGTAAAGAGAAGTGGGAGAGTCGACATCATGAGAATGTGAGGAAGGGAAAAGAGAGATCTGGAGAGAAATTAACAGTGCAACTAATACAGTCTGCTGCATACCCTATGACCTATTGTGTGTGTGTGTGTGTGTGTGTGTGTGTGTGTGTGTGTGTGTTTTGAGGGGTGGAGGTTATGACATACATGGAGTGAGTAACGGCAAGTCAGATGGATAAAGCAGGATATCTGCACACCATTTCTGCATCACCCACACACACACACACACACACACACACACACACACACAAACACCCTAGATGTGATTCATATTAGTGCCCTCTGTGCTTAGCGGGGTAGAAAATAAATGTTTTTAATGGTCCTAGGCTGTTTGGAGTGCTTATGTATTGTACATGTTTGTGTGTGGCTCAAGTCAAGTAGGGAGCCATAACAGTGATGTGTGGGAGTCACTTGAAGGTCTAACATAAGGTGTTTAAATAGCTCTGCGCATGCACTGCTCCTTTGGAGTGTTTTTAACTACTTTGTAGTTTACAGGCATCATTTTCTCTTGATACAGGCAATAAGGATCACTCGAACTCTCAAATAGCGCCCGTTAACCTCAAGCAAAGAGTCACCGGTTATTTGAGACCGTCGATAATCATTCGTGACAAGTCCTGTATTTCTATTTCCCTCTGTTTTATGAAGTCAGATTTTAGTTAAATGTTTTCAATGCAAATTCTAAATCTTCATTCAGCATTATGTGAAACTCTGGCAAAAGGGGAAACAAAACAAAGACATACGGTAATTGCTATACAAACCTTTGCACAAGTTGATTCTTGTTGACGAAAGGTGTTTAAAGAAGCGCCTTTTCAGACCGAGGGTATCCGTGTTAAACATGTTAGTTTGAGCAAGTGTTTTTGATGTTGACACACGAGATGAAACGACTAATCGGATAGAGATGGAACACCTTTCAATAGTAGTAAGTAATTAGTATCAATGCATACTCTATACATGCTCTATTATACTCTAATGCAGTTTGAGCACAATATATAGAAAATATGTAGTATAATGCCACAAACTTGAGATAACTTGATACTTTTTAAACAGCAATGGTATAATTGTAAATTGTTCACCCCCCCCCCCTTCAAATGACAACTTGTACTTAAAAACATGCACTACATAATACAACGTTTTCTCTCTTTGACATGAGTAAGGAAGTGCATCATTACTGCTAGTAGGATTCACATCCAGGTCTGACAGCTCTCCTTTTGGGGCTGAATGCACACGGGCAAAAGCTTGCTAGATAAATTAAAGGCAAAAACAGCAAAGGTGTACAAAAAGCACTTTGAACCTCCTCTGGACGTGCACACCCATGTTTGTGTGTGTGTGCTTGTTTTATTCCTTGTGCTTTTTATCTTAGTGAATTTCAACTCTCATTATACATGGCTCATTAACGCTGGAGTGTGTATTGCATTATCCGAAGTGAACACACAGTATAACAGAAAAATATTACATACTGTGTGTCTTTTCTCTCTCTCTCTCTCTCTCTCTCTCTCTCTCTCTCCTTTACATCTTCCACTTTTTAATTTTTGTTTGTCTTTGTCAAGCTTGTCTCCAGGCAGTGGACTTGAGAGATTTAGTCTACAGCTGTGCTTCGTGTCTAAAGCCAAGCTTGTGTCTGTGTCTCTGTGTCTGTGTGTGTGTGTGTGTGTGTGTGTGTGTGTGTGTGTGTGTGTGTGTGTGTGTGTGTGTGTGTGTGTGTGTGTGTGTGTGTGTGTGTGTGTGTGTGTGTGTGTGTGTGTGTGTGTGTGTGTGTGTGTGTGTGTGTGTGTGTGTGAGAGAGATTTTGTGCCTGATTAGCAGTAGGAGTGAGACGCAGTCCTAACTTATTTAGCTTCTGCCTACTTGAGCCAATACTAGGAAACTACTGGGTAGAAAGAGGGGTGAGAGGGAGTGTCATAAAGTTACTGTACATGTGGCCTTGGACGCTACCATCATGAAACGCTCCTCCTAGGAAGCGGTGTAAACTCACTGCAGATTGGAGATTTGAAAGAGTGCAGCCACTGAAGGCCTGTCACTCCTCTCTGCTGCACAACAAGACTTGCATGCGTATGTCGGCTGGCAATTATGAATTGCGTTTTCCCCTTGTTGCCCAGATGGCTATACATTTTAATAATAAATTCACAAGTCAGCAATAAAATGGGCACAGCCATGCCAGTTACTGGTCCAGTCAAATTGAGCAAGCATAAAGCCTTCTTTTTTTGTTTCAAGTGTTATGTAATTCAAGAGATGACTTCCTCCAGACGTACATTTATCACATAACCTTGAGAAGATGTTCAAATAACATGCTTCACCTTTTAAACTGGTTCAGACACCATCAGCTAGTGAAATCACTATCTAATGCAGGTATTCATGCTTCAGCCATTCTGATTTAGTCGGGAGGGGGGGTTGATATATTTTGTCTTTTCCAAGATGAACGGCCCTTCTGATTGGGTAGGAAAGCTGCTGAGGGTAGAATGTTTTTTAACAACCATGCCATTTATATCTACAATCCTCTTTTATAGCCTACAATCCTCTTTTGAGTAAAAAGAAGAAGAAGAAATATTGAACTTGTATTACTAATTTCTTTTGCAGTTAGGTAGTTTTTTCTGTTTCAGAGATGATGGGCAAAGTCTTTAATTTAATGAAAAATGCATGTCGAACCCTCGGCATAGATGTAGCTTTTCTGGCTAAATTGAAATAGGCCTCCCGTGAAGCGTTCTTGCTGTACAGTTTGATCAGCACAAGGAAAACAACAAGTGTTTCATCAGCAGTTCAGAGCTCAAATCTGAGACGATGCCGGTAGGTGCAAAGCAGTGTCCTGTTGAGAACTAACACTGACACAATCATGCAGCACCTTTGAAGGCACACAGACCGAAGCACACCATATGAGTTTGCTTTTCTAAGCGTTAAAGCTTATGAATCTTGCGAAGGCACCAGCTGCTGGGTGCTGCGTTGTTGTTGTTGTTGTACCTTTTTGGCGCTGTGTTCCGACTCTGTTGTGACCTTTCAGCTAAGCCTGACTGGAGTTAATCAGCAGCAGACTCCTACAATGCCCACACAAACACAACCAAGAACTGTACACACACACACACACACACACGCCTGCACACACACACACGCCTGCACACACACACACACACACACATTCCTAGACTGCAAAGTCAGGGCTCCTTTTTCTGTAAATAATGGTGAGGTGTGTTGCATTCCAGATTCTTTGTTTGGGTCCCATTAGTCAAAGCAGGCCAGAAGTCAAACCTATTAAAATTTAGATTTAGTAACTGGCATTCAGCAACACCTTGCTGTAGATCAGTGTTTGACTTTCAAAGCGGCCAGCCGATACAGTGCTGCTGCTGGCCGGTCACTGGATATGTTGAATGTCAGAATGTAAGAGACATTGCCCGTTTTAAACCAAGGTGATATTGGCGGATGGTACAAATGGGTCATTTTATAGGAGTGTACCAGAATGTCAATTTCTTTATACAGGCTATGACAGGAGCAGAGGTGGAAGAAGTATTGATATATTTTACCAAAGTAAAAGAAGCAACACCATATTATATTATATTATATTATATTCTCCATTACAATTGGCATTCCGGGTAAAAGTGCAAGCAACAACAATCTAGTTAAAGTACTCATTTTGCACAATGGCACCACTAACAGTATATTATTGTATATTTTACTACTGATGCAACAATGTATATGCAGCAAGTTAATACTTTAAAGGTGGAACTAAATTGTAACATTTACACACTAATAAATGGTAATCTTAAATGTATCCTGTTTTATATGATGGTCAGGTAGTGGAGTTATATGTACTTGCATTTAAGAATGAAGCAGCATAAAATGAAGAATCCTCAAGTAAAGTGCAGTGCCTGAGTAAATGCACTTCACATGTTAAAATGTGAAAGTGTTTGGGAGTGTTTTTAACATTTTAAATAATTAAAGTGCTTTCATATTGAATCTGTTGTCGCTTAGCATAGTTGAACTCCCTGGGATAATGTTTCTGTTTGTATCTGAACATCCTAATGGTATGCCATGTCCCCGCTGCCCTTTTCCTTATGTGTGTGTGTTCAGAACATGCTGTCAGAGAAGGTTGACCAGATGATGGAGTGGTCCTCTCGGCGTTCGGTCGTCCGGATGAACGGGGACAAATTCCGGCGCTTCGTCAAGGCCCCACCCAGGAACTACTCTGTCATCGTCATGTTCACTGCCCTGCAACCTCAAAGGCAGTGTTCTGTCTGCAGGTATGCACGCACGCACGCACGCACGCACGCACGCACGCACACACACACACACACACACACACACACACACACACACACACACACACACAGACACGTAGACAACTCAAGACCGATGCACCTTGTGGAGGCCATAATCTGCACGACTCCGACCTTTTCAGCCTTTGTACTTCACCCACAGTGGAAGAGTCCGTGAGCTCTCAAGTCACACATGCACATAAGCATAAAATGTCCTGGAACTCATCTGATAATTCATGTACCCTCTTTCTACATACACATATAGATGTAGATATCTTGGGGAAACACAGAAAACAGCGTAACATAACAAAAACCCATGGGTCATGTTGACATTTGGATCAAAGGGACTCCAGCTGGCTGTATTACCAAAGGAAATGAATGCATTCAACAGAACAGGACCTACTTACCTGATTGCGAACTCAGAGCATGTAATGCATCAGGAGATACTTAAAAAAATCCCAGTAGCAAGCTTTAATTTGGATTTCTATTTACAAAACCAGACTTGCATCATGTTTGCAGCAGCACTGTGGCAGGGGCAGGCACTATCCCAAACTGCTAATACAAGATTAGAAGTTCGATTTAATTGTATTTTAAAGTGTATAGAAACAAACAACCTCCATTCCCTGACAATCCCAGTATTTCAGGACCATGGACAGCTCAACACACAGCACTGGCTTTCAAAAAGCGAGCTGCCTCTGTCCATGGTCCTGAAGCTATGTTGGATCGCAGTCATGGGGAACCAGTTCCTGGTTTCCTAAGATCATCCTGTATCAAATACTGGATTTGTGCTATTACTACACTGTTTTCTCTCTTATCTAAATGAAACCAAGACTGCAGCAGAATGAAGAGCAGTAGTTAAAGCAGGAGCAACGATACAATTGTTATTCAGGTATACTAGTGGATTTATTGGAAACATTTTTGTATGTGAAAATATGCACTCTACTCTCTACCTCATGCATGGGTGAAAATGTAGACAACATCCTATTTGGATTACCCACAGCATGCGGACAGAGGGAACCAAAGTTGTTCATTTTTGTAAAACATTTTTCAGGGTAATGTGAATTGCAGTCATCGCTGTCCTTTTTCAATTCTATGTTTCTTGCTTGCTTTGATTGGTTTTCAATGCATTTTTACTATTGATTTCCTTTTTGCGTGCATATTTATGCCCTGCTTTGTAACTGTGGTTGGACAGAGTTGAAATTAAAGACATTGGGTAGTCTGCTGTGATTTTTCCCACAAATCACTCTCTATTATTATAATTATTACTGTTATTATTACTTTGTATTATTACTTTGTATTATTATTTGGGAAACCAAGGTTTGAGTTGTTTATATATTTTAAAAAATAGACTGCTGTGGAAACCGGCTTGACTAATGTTGCGTAATTGACGAGCAGTCTGGTCTCGAGGAATGTATGACTGCTCGATGCTGTATAGTAAGTCCGGAGCACCTTTTGTCTGTACTATAAACCAGGTAGTTGACCCATGTCCTAGTGTCATAGGCGACGCCAATCCACCTTCTGCATCCTGACCCATCAAATCAGTCACACTTGTACTTAATCAGCCACTTGATTAGATACGTTATCACTCATGGGAGCCCCCCTCATCACCTCTCTCTCTCTCTCTCTCTCTTTGTATGCCTATGCACCAGCAACAGCTGTGACCAGAGGCATTATGTCCTAAAGTCAGTCTGTTCATCCGTTCCGGTCCATTCTCGAGACGGTGAAATCTGAGCAACGCCTTGAGCGGTTTTCTGTAAATTGTGGCCCAAGCGACCGCTTGGATTCAAGGATGTACTAATTAAGATTTGCTGGTCAAGGGTCACTGTCCTGGGTCAAATGACCTGACAGAGCATTTGGGATGTTAATTGTGAAAATGTCACACACATGTCTGACAGGATAAAATGATGAAGTGATGACATTTTGGACAGCGATGGATTTTTTTTTTTTTTAAGAATGGAAGGATGTTCACATTATCGTCACAGTCGTAACACACAGACAAATAAAGTCTCTTTTTAATTTATCTGCCAATGCCATGTTTTTATATTAAAATTTGCTTTCTTGGTATAACAATAATATCATACACGACGCACACAAATGCACGCTCGCACACGCACACATGCGTTCCTGGTTTATCTATTTGTTCAGAAGCAATTTCTCTCCCTCCCAACAATATATTATACTCCTCATGTATATACAATTTTCAGATGCAATGATTATTGTCAGTCCACTCTCATGCACCCTTATTCCTTTGTTTGATTCCTTTTCTGTTTTTCTTCCCATCTGATACTTCTCCTGCTTTTGTCCATCAGCTAGTTTTTTTTTTTTTCCGTCTCTCCTAATTGTGCCAATTTGATGGAAAAACATAAAGTCTATTGTCAATAATTCAATTACTTGTGGTAGCCTGAGGTGCACATTTCTTTTATTTTTTTTGCAGGACTTTTAATTCAAACCGACCATTTGTACTATCACGATTGATGCCTTATTCCTACTGTTTATTGGATGCATACAGTTTAAAGATGCAGTAATTTACAGAACATACAGGATGTGCATTATTCTCTCGAAGCGCTGCTGTTGTCTTAAACCAGCTTCACCCCTCACTTCCTGAACCTGTCGAGAGACAGCAGTCGACTTCCTCTCGCAGAGATCTGAAGAGCTGCTGTCAGTCGAGGGCTTCCACCCTGTACCACCACAACACTGTCTCCATGGCAACAAGTACCCTCAGACCTATATGAAATGCATATGATGGAAGCAGCGTGGTGTGTCTCTGTGTACTATTAAAGTGATGTAGAGTGAAGAGACGCAGGAAGAAAGTCAGAGGATAAACAAGGTAGGTACACAAGCTGCTCCACCAAAATGCCGTTTGCATTTTCTTCTCATGTTGGCTAAATATAACTTTTTTAATTATCTTGTGTTTAAACAGGATTTCTCTATATGTTTTTTTCTTTTTCTTCCTTTCATTTTTCTGAAAAAAATGTCTTTGCGGCCTCAGGCTGGAGGGTTAGTCAAGATGTTCTCTCCAGTCCTAAACCTTCTGATTGCACTCTGCATGCATTCAGAGGAGAGTACAGACCCCTACACATACACCAGTGTGCATGCAGCCTGTAATTACATGCTGTTACGTTGGCGGCCCCACAACGTGTCAGTCAGGCGGCCGTTCGCTGCAGCACTTCCAGTAATCACTCAGAAATACAAGTTTTACACACACAGATGTGGCAGGAAAGTTAAGTTTCAACCTGAACCCGGTTCAATTTCTGTGAAGTGTACTCGTCGTACAGCAAGATGTAAGACACTGATTGTCTCTTCACTCCTTTTATACACAGCCTCTTTCTCTCTCTCTCTCTCTCTCTTCCTCTACCCCTCTCTCCATTTCCCAGGCATTCTCTAATTATCACCACGATAGCATCTCATCTTTAGAAAAAGAGGAAGAGTTTTAACGGATGGATGTTAGATGGTGACCTGAGTGACCTTGAGAGGACTAGCGGGGCAGTGAAAAGACAGCTAATCACTGAGGTCCTCAGACCTGCGTCACTCTTCAGCTTTTCCCCAGTTCCGTAGTAGATAGTTATTTTAACTTTAATTTGTAAGCATATCGATGGCTAGTATTTTTACATAAGAGATGAATTGAGCTTGTATTGAAATGGTCCCGTGGCCATAAGGGGGTGCAGAAAAAGACATCCGCAGCAGTACAGAGACTCAGAGGGTACCTAACCCTTATCGAAGAGTTTTCTGCTGGAGAAAAGACAGAAAACAGGCTTCTCTTTCACCGGGAAGGTGGCAACTCTACATAGTTCTTTATTTACTAATCTATAGGTTAGTTTCTGTGGGGCCAACATGTTTTGACTTGTGTGATGCTGGATCGTTGTTGCTTAGTAACGGCTAACAAGAAAACTAGAGTTACTTTTATGAAATATAGGAGCCTAGGTGCCGTGGAAGTCTTTACATGAGTGTGTTCTCTTGGTATGTTTTTTAAAAGGCAAGTAAAAGGGAGCACTCTTTACTTCTCCCTTTGCTTGTTTAATGATTCACTTTTTAAAAATAGATTTCACTGTGTCTTCTTCACCGTAGCAGAGAAAGTGAATATTCGGAAATGGACATAAACATCTGCTGTGATGTGATGTGACCGATAAGGATACTTTTAAGTGGTTGGTTGTCATGCTCACAAAGATAAGATGGTACACAAATTAACAAAATAAAAACTTTTAACATCACATTGTCTTTTAAGATGTTTTCCCATTCAACACAAACCCAAGTTTGTTCGTTGAAGATCACATAGTGGAGAACGGTTGGTTTTGGGAAACACACTTAGAGCAAAAGTTACGTTTATTACAGTATATAGAGTAAGTGCCGGACATCATGTTGAGCAAATTTGCATGTACGAATAAAAACGGTGAAAGTTCCACATCTTGCCCTTTAAATAATCAAGTAATGTTGAATAAAAAAAACACAATCCAGATAATATTTTTACTTCACTGCTGTAAAACACCCAGGTACACATGCTTGTGACTTATGCTGAAAGATGCAAACAACTCAACATCTTACATTCTCACTATATATATATTTATTTTATATTTTAATATTTTAAATTTTTATTTTGCTAGATTTGTATATGAGGATATTTCTTAATAAAAGGAAAAACTTCTGAAAAAAAAACAACTTTCATCATTAGCACAGTTGTCAGAAGGTAAATAAAGAAACAAATAAATAAACAACATTGACTCTTAGGACAGTTAAAACCATATCTCAGTGACACGTTGACAACGCCAGCAAATTGGTGTTTACAGATGAGAGGGAGGGAAGAGCGATGAGCCCCACTGTCCTCACTGCCGGCCTGATTTTCAACTTCATCTCCGCTGACTTTCTGAAATGGTAGACACTTCAAAGAGACTTAACATTAGCCGCAAAGATAACAATGTAACACCACCCGCACATAACACATCCTGACAGACAATTTCCTAACTAATTAAAACCAGCACAAGAGGCGGTTGACATAAGACACTCTTTAGCGGATGGAGAGAGACATATGTCAGAGACATGGGAGAGAGAGATAATAGAAAGAGGTTGGCTGCCTCTTGGCGTTTTAGTGTTTATTTTGTCATGTAGGAGGACAAGGTGATAAACTGGACTGGCCATGGCTGGTAAAAAATAACATCTTCATTAGGCTGCATGTCAACATAAATGGAGTAAAATGACAAAGGAAGAGAGGAATGAAAATGTCTCTTCCAATGTCATGTTGGCCACTGTTGGATGAAGGATCTGGTGTCCACTTTCCGTCTCTTACTCCTTTCATCTCTCACGTTTCTTTGTTTCTCCCTCTCTCTCATAGGCAAGCGAATGAGGAGTACCAGGTCCTGGCAAACTCGTGGCGTTACTCATCTGCATTTTCCAACAAGCTCTTCTTCACGGTAGTGGACTACGATGAGGGAGCGGATGTTTTCCAACAGGTAAGTCGTTTGATCACTTACAAATGTATTTACCCAAACCCACTGCAAGTTGCACTTTGTAACCTTTTTTCACCCTCCAACCCCTCCCTCATCCCTCTTGCTTGCACATAACGCCCCTCTTTTGTTCTCTAACATTATGTTGGTCCCTCATCATCACCCAACTCATGGCTTTAATGAAACACATTCCCACAGGAGTGTGGAAGCCACTGAATACAACACTGTCCCTTGTTACTTGTTGTTTAAAGTCTGCTGGTTTGTTTCTTTTTGTGTTTATGTGACGAAACTTCAAGGCCGAGGAAAACATATTTGACACCAAAGGTTAATTATTGTCAGTATAGGATTATTTTTATCATTGAATTTACCCGAATGCTGTAGGTAATCTCCTCTCTGCTGCAGGCTGTAGGTAGTAAAAATGTTGGTTTCTCTGGGTGAGAAAACAAATGAGAACAGAAAACTCACTGTGAAATGTGGCTTCTCTCTGCCTCCACCAATCTCTCCCCCCCATTCACACCATGGTGAACTGGTGTCGGACAAAGAAAGACAGTTTGCTGCCACATATGGCCGACTGTCCCTCCCTTTTATGTCTGTTAATTAGTGGCTGCTTCAGCAATAGTTCAGCTTATAACAAACAGAAACCCTCATAGAAAAGGGCAAAAAGTACACGCACACAAAGCACATACAGAAAGACGCGATGACACAAAACATCTTGCAAAGGCAGACAAACATACAAGGACACACACACAAAGGGCACGAACAAACAAAACCGTACATACACTGGGAGACTATTTCTACACACTGAAATAGCCCAGTGTGATGTGGACAACACACGCATGGGCACACCTATATAGAAGGACAAACAAGCCAGCACAATGCTAACTAAATGCAAACAACTCATAATATACACACCACTCTCAAGCAGAGCTGCTTTCATTTCACACACAAGAAGCTTTTATTTACCTTGTCTTTTGACTTTTGTGTCCCTGAACTCAACAAAGTTACAATAAACAAAATGTAATGTTTTGAAAGAATTGGTCCAAGGTTTCAAATCTGGTTCATTTATTGGTATTCTCTTCTAATTTAGTATATAGAAAAATGTAGAAAGTTAGATTTGTATAGGCACTCATACTTGTTTTGTATTTTTCCAGCTTTTTATATTGGGTAGTTTTATCCTACTTTGTCATTAACTAGAACTTACTATGTACCTGTTAATTGTATTGGACCGTAGATGTGGTCCACGGTGATGAACATGATCAATGACTGAATTAAAACCCATCTACAATAATTATAATACATCACTATTGCTTTAAACAGTGTTAAATATCCTGAAGACAGCATTTTATTTGATTTTACTTTCGATCCAATGGCTTCTAAAGGTGGACAAGAGGACACAGATTACAGACTCTGCTGTTCGCTGACGTTGATGCTCTCCAGGAGATTTTGACAGGGAGGCAGAGAGGTTGTCACTTTGTATAATTATTGTGGATATACAATAATTTGTGTTGTGTTCTACCTGTCAAACCTAAATGTCTGGGCTCTCCCACAAATCGGATGGACAAAGACAAAAATAAGAGGTTTATTTAAAATACTGCTATTTCTTTGTACTGCGGTATCAAAGTATTATTCACTTTAGACAGTTTTTTTTCTCAGGTGTGACTTCTCGGATATCAGAAATGTTAGATAAAATGGCTGCTGTCTGCGAGCACTTTTTTTTACCTAAATACAGAACAAGATACAAAATACAGAGGTAAATTCCCAGTGGTCCTTTTTAATCCTACACTTTATACTCTTTAAATAGATGTGCTCATTTAGAAATAGCCTTGTTTTGCTTCCTTTACTTTTATCTTGATTTATTTTAGACAAAGAAATGCAGTGAAGGCAGCATGGTACCACATGGTCCTTTTAATATATATTGATCTTTTTCTTCCTACTTTTTTCTTTGTCCTTTTTCCTTTTTATTGATTTAATTGTTAAACTTTCTTGCATCTTCTTTAATGCTTTTTTCAAATAGGCTCGTGAAGTTTAATTGAAAGTTAATTACATTCCCAGCCTCATTCGCTGTCCTCTTAATATTTGCATGTGTGTTAGCACGAATGCACACTTTTTTATTTGAATTCACAGACATGTATGTCTGTATGTTTCCATGTTCTCACATTTATATGCGTACGTTTGCATGCACACATGCATCTAATCCATATTTACATGTTACAAGGTTGGCTACTCTCTAACAAAGCTCCAAGCTAACAGAGATAAACAACTTGCAACTATCCTTTCCTTTCTGTCTTCTTCCTTTTATCATTTCCATAATTCTCTACTCCTCCATTTTCCCCCGGGTGTCTTGGTGAAAACGGGAGAACAACTAGTTGTCTTTATTTAGCTGTGTGTCTGAGTAGAAGAGGAACAACAGGTGACGCAGTAATGCAATTGTACAGAAGAATATATTTGTTTGCAAGTGTAGAATTATTGGAGATGTCTCTGCTTTTCAATTATTAGCTGTGATAGCAAACATATCCCCATTTACTGTCACGTAATTGCGTCAAAAACACAAAGAAGCATAGGACATGATTGCAAAGCAATAGCCTGATGTCGTTTCTTATGTCTAATGATCTTTGAGGGTTATTTTCTTTGTCACCACTCTTATGCTGAGCCTTTTGATATACAACCAGGACCCAATAGTTATATTGCAGACAAATGCAGCTGCATAGCGCAACTATATAGCCAGTCAGACATTGGTAGGATGTTTTTAACAACTAAATAACTCTGCATAATAAAAGATCCATATAATAATTCATATATATTTGTGCACTCCTAATTTGTAGTTGTAGATGCCACTTTGGGCATCACTCACTAACAAAGCTGTGTGTGTTTGTTGTGTTAGTTCTAGGCTTGCAATACTGTAACATTGCTGGAATGCACACTGTGTCAACATTTATGTCACAGCTGGGTTATACTTTTGTTCATTGCGTTGTTAGCTGGCTGCTGAATGTTCTAAGAAGTTATACAGAAATGCAAATATGACTGTTAGGCAGGCAGCAAGGGAATTGCATCATTCCAAGCGTGAAGTAATAAATGCATACTTTCTTGTATGAAAACAGTTGTTTATTCCGCCGGTTGAAATATAAACAAATACTCTGAATGAAAATGAAATTCTTACATACAGGCACTACTTACATAGAAAAAAATAGCAAGCCCAGAAAATATCAGGCATTCCTCTGAAAGACAAAGAAACCTGACATAAGATGCTAATCAGTCAAGAGGTGAACCTATGATACAAGCCCCGATCAATCGGTTGATGAAGATATGATAAGAGATGGTGTATCTTTACCTTTTGATGGTGCTTAGTGTGTTGGACAATTCAGAGATGACATTAACGTGACATGCCGCACCCTCTTTTTCCTCTTTCTCTCTAGTTGAACATGAACAGTGCTCCCACCTTCATGCATTTCCCGGCAAAGGGAAAGCCCAAGAGAGCGGATACGTTTGACCTGCAAAGGATTGGCTTTGCTTCAGAGCAGCTGGCCAAGTGGATTGCGGACCGCACAGATGTGCAGGTACCACACACACATTCACACAGGCACATTTGCAAGAAACGATGCACTGATTTGCAAAAAAAACATGTACGGTTGGAACTCACAACCCCAATATATTTCATGTGTGCATATTGATTTGAACTATTGTCGATCTCAAAAAGATATTCCTGAAGTTGTTCTCCAAAGAATAACAAGGTTCAACATTAACCTCTGTGGCTGAGGTTAATGTGCGGCCGGAGAAGGGGCGTGGCTTATCTCTGTGGAAACAGTTATAATTTCCGCCATCCACCATGGAAGAAATAACCACTATTTCTGCTTTATACTTAGCTGTGTGTAGGTGTTTAATCAATATGTATGTATGTATCTGGCAATCTGGGCATGCATCTTTATCCATTATCAAGAATAAGAGTGACTTCATTTGTGTGCTTTTTTTGGGTCTGTTAAATTATTGTTTCATCTTTCTGACCAGTCCTAATAGATAAATATGTACATTGCTTTTACAAATCATAATATTGATCCTTGACAGTTCCACTGACTGTCAAGAATCAGTATTTAAAAACATTAAATGAATGCCAAAATAATAAAAAATAGATACAGTCTTGTTCTTCGCCTTTTGCGCCTCAAATGAACTGCATCAGATTGTGCTTGGAGGTGGTTAGACACCCACCTTTTAAGGTGGTCCTGGTAGGGTTGGGTAGTCAATGACACCGTTTTGACAGCTTTAATACAGCCCTTAAAGGTAACTTCACCAAGTTTCAACATCAAAGTCTGTTTACAGGCCTTGGGGAGTGCTGCTGCATGTTATGGGAGTGCAATGCTAAATCTGTGGAGTACTGTTTTAAAAAACCTCTCCAAACGGGCAAACCAATTGGTGCTTTTTTTCGTTGTTGCACCAAACTGGTAGGTCTGAAGGCATCCTTGGTCTTCATGAGGGCAGATACAATGTTGACCATGTCATAGGAACACTGTGTATCACAGGAGGGAGTTAGACGCTTAAGTTGCTGGCACCCGAGGGATCAAACCTTTGACCGTCAGACTACAATTTATTCCTCCCTGCCAGCCAAGTTCCGGCAGACAGGGTCCAGGCTTCCTTATGATGGATCTGGATTCAAAAAGCAGCTTTTTAGTGAAGGCGGTGGGGAGCACTTACACAAAGTGCTAGCTTTCAGGCACTTCAATGCGACTTAACCATATGAAATAAGATCAGAACAGAAAAAGAAAAAAAATGACAGTTATTAAATATAATTTGTGTGATGAGGAACTCAAATATAACTGGGATGAAAAGTCAGCGTTGTGGTACATGTGGTTTCTATAAGGGGTGTCGAAATTTTGATTCTAATGCGAACATCGATCGCAGTGAGCTTTCTATTTCAACCTTTGAAGTCAAAAAGCAGGATTGGCAAATCGTGCAGAAAATGTACAGACGGCAGCAGCCAATGGAGCTTCTTCTGTTCTGCAAAATAAATCTTTACAGAGATAAAACTCTGAATGACTTCATTACGCACATTGACATACACATTATTCAAGCTCATTGTATTTTTAAATGTTTTTCTTCAACTACAATTTAAAAACTTAAAAATAACTAAAAGTAAGTGTTTGGTATTGATTCATTATAAATAGGCCTGTTTTATGTTTAGTGCAACATCATTTAAAATTAAGTCTATAATGAACACAAACAAAGGGAAAGATTGTGCCACTGCATGTTCCTTGTATTTGGAGGAGATGCATCTTTACATGTCTCACAGCCTTATATTTTCTCATACACATATACTAAGTCTCAGGCTGCTCGTACAGTATGTGGCAGACACTTTTACCAAATCTCCTTTTCTGCCTCATGAAGTTTTTATTCAGTAACACTTAGCCGGCAGCAGATGGTACACATTTCCATCGGTGACATAATGGGTGTTGGTGACACACATGTGTTCTGTCTATTGGACCGTTTTACTCTTGCATCTGTTCATAGCAAACACAGCATGTTGGCAGTTTGGCTTCGTGGCCTCACGCACACAAGACTGAAAGAGAGAGAGACCGTGAGAAACATACACAAGTAACACAACAAAAGGTTGTCATATCATTTCCTGGACAATGGTGGTTTAATTAATACAAAAGAATATTGCTGAAAAAACGTTTTACATTTATTTGACTGTTTTACTATCATTAGTTAGTAACTTCTTAAAATGTTGTTTCTCTTCATTTTCGATTAAACACAGTGCGGTTGGAGAATATTTTTTTTTGTTTTGAAATTTTCTTTTAAAACCAGTATATTAAAGTTATTATCGAGCCAAAAAAACATGAATGGAGGATCACTCCACTGAGATAATCAAATATAAGTCTACATTTGGACAGTGATATGTACAGTAATTGAAGAAATGTATATTCTCCTCATCTCTCTCCGTCCCTCCAGATCCGTGTCTTCCGTCCTCCAAATTATTCAGGCACTATTGCTTTGGCTCTGTTGGTGTCACTAGTTGGCGGTCTGTTGTATCTGAGGAGGAACAACTTGGAATTCATATACAACAAGACTGGATGGGCTATGGCTGCACTGGTAGGACGCACAAACACACACACACACACACACACACAAACATCATGGGTTTTAGGTGGGAACCTTTTAAGAAGTGAGAAGTTAAATACTGTAAATGGTCTTCCAAAACTGTCCTCCTTTACAAGCCAGGGACATACTGTGAGTCTGTAAGTGAAGCTGCTCTGGAAACCAATTGAGTGGAGTAATCTCACCTAATTAATAGAATGATCTGCCTGTTGTAACAACACTTATGTCTCAGTCATAGACATCAATTTCACAAACTCAGTTAAAATTCCGGATGATGTTACAAGTTGTTCATGCTTAATTCACACACTCTCCTGTCTGTCTGTGTTATCTCTCTCTCCCGCTGTGATAGTGTGTAGTGTTCGCGATGACATCCGGTCAGATGTGGAATCACATCAGAGGTCCTCCCTACGCCCACAAAAATCCCCAGAATGGACAAGTGGTGAGTCACATCCTTCTATCCATGTTTTCTCTCTCTCATTCCTTCTTTCTGTCCTTCAGCCAACCTCCCATCTTTGTTGTCCTCTTTTTACCCCCCCCCCCCCCCCCCCCTTTATGTTTCTTTCTTTCTTGCTGTCCTCCTTTCTTTCTTCCTATCATTCTTTTTTCTTCTTTACAATTGGTTTGTGCGTTTTCAGAAAAAGCTATTGAAAGGGTTCAAATGAATCAGTTTTACAGTGTGGATAGTATGAGAGCAACGGTAGGAACATCTGTAAGGCTCTTGGCCCCAAGTAAGACACACTGTACCATCACCACCTGCAAACAGTTCACTGCTGTGTGTGCGACTGGACATCTGGGAGCAGTCATTGTGTGTTAATAATCACCTTATAGACATGTCAGAGTCATCTTGAAACCAAGCAGAGAAAGATGGAGGGGCTGATAAAGTTTCTGTCGGTCTTTAATTATTTGTCTTCTTCTTCTTGCCTTTCTTTCTGTCTGTCTTCGCTCTGTCTTTCTTTCTGCTGGTCATTTAGGTTTGCTCACTCACGTGTGAAATTGAAATAACAATTCGAGAAAAAATCTGCGAGGAGGAGGGAGAGAAGGCGATGGGACGAGCGAGAGGGGGATAGAGGAGAGAGGAATAGGGTGGAGTTTTGCCATAAAGAAACATGATTATGTGTCTCCAATAGTATGTTGTCTGATAAGTTACATGCGCATGTGCACACACACTCAAACAAACCCTTCCACGGTGAGTGATGCATGGGTCGTAAGGAAAGTCATCTCGGCTCATGCAGAGACTGAAATAGATTGGTATTCCATGTAGAAGTCACAAATACACAAACACACAATAGAGTCAAAAGAAAAGAACAACACACAAAAGCATTACATCCCCACTTGCCCCTTCTCCAATCCTCTATTCCATACGGCTTTCTTCCTCTCTCTTGTCCTCTCTATTTGTCAGGCTCTGTTGGCTCTCTGTCATTTTTCAGTCTGTTTGACAACAAATAGGTTACACCCTCATTCTATGTAGCTCCCAGCCTTCGCCCCATCTCTCTCATCCCCTGGTACTTCCCTATCTCTCTACTCCTCTCTCTCTGCCACCTTTTTGCTTCTGATCCACTTTTATTCTGCCAGGAGAAACATTTAGAGGCAAAAATGCTGATGTTGTTGGAGATAGATATTAAGAGTACTTAAATCCTAATAAAAATGCATGCACTTACATCATACAAAAACACAAAGAATACCAATCACACTCTTCATACTAAATCTGAGAAAGTCCTTCTTTCTCCTTCAATCTGCTCACCCGTTCTCTCCCTTTGTTTCCCTCCCACTGCTTCCCATTCTATGCCCTCCCTTCTTCCTCTCACTTTTACACCCCTGTGTATCTGTATACCATGTTATAGTCTGTTATAGTGCATTCCGCTGCTTTCCTTCCTGCATGATGCTTCTGTTCTCTCTTCTCCTTGGCTTAGGATAAGCTGAGCAATGAGAGCGCCATTAAAGCTTTTAACACAGCGAAGTGTCGAAACAGCATTTTAGATAAAGAGGGAATTCATTTTCTCTCAACTGTGGGGAGCAATTGCTATAGGCATCTGACTCAAATGCAAAGGTGAGCAGGTCATAAAAGATTTATTACTGAGCATGCAGAAAACAAATTATACCAGTTAGGAGTAGAACGGATGAAAAGACTACTAGTCTACCCCGAAAGTTAAGGTTTTAGAGAAAGTTAAGGTTTTTAGAGAAAACAACCAAAGCCGTTTCTCAAAAAAATGCGTAGGTAAAATAAAGCGTGCGATGGACAGGTGGTTTGGTGCGGTGTGCGGCGAACCTGACCGGTCTGGTGAAGAGGGAGCTGAGCCTTAAGGCAAAGCTCTCAATTTACCAATCCATCTACGTTGCGACCCTCACCTATGGTCCTGAGCTTTGGGTAGTGACTGAAAGAATTAGATTGTGGATACATACAGACAAAATGTGTCTCCTGGACGCCGATTGCATTTGCATCCGTAGTGCATATGTCAAGATTATAAAAGACATACCCTCCCATATGCGAATACAATCCAATACATACATTTCCGTTAACGTCAACAAAAATTGAACATTATGAGTTTGTAAAGATAGATGTTGTGGCAAAGCTGTCGTATTGGATTGCATTAGATTGTACCGGTGTACATAACGGGGCCACTGAGTGTATGTTATCCTATTAGGAGAAACTACAGTTTGCAAACCCATTGAGGGCCGGCTTTATTATGCTATAACTTCCTGTTAAGCCCCCTACAGGCCCATCCTCCTAGGCCTTATAGCCTAACCGTAATCATTCCTCTTTAGCAGCACTAGCCTTATTGATAACCCTAGTGACTTACATGCGTTATTTAACCCAACCACATTTTATTCATCTTGCAGGCAAGATTGCTTTTGTGTAGCCACTCAACCAAAGTAGCTGCAGAGATAGCCTCTTTAGATCTTCTGTACATGGCCGTCATCTCTGTCTTATGTCCTCTGTTCACACCTTTTCCACCTTTGCCCTCCTTCCTATGCTTTAAATCCTTATATTCACTCTCCGTAAATAGCTTGAACTGGGCAGATGATATTAAATAGATACCAGCCTTATCTGTGCTGTTCTACTTCCTTCCTCTTTTCGTGTTACTTCCTCTCACCTCCCTCTCTAATCTCACACTCTCCTCCTCCCTCTCTCTCTCTCTCTCTCTCTCTCTCTCTCTCTCCAGACGTAGTAATTCCTTTAAAATGATGAGCGAGTGAGGCCAGGTAGACTATATTGAAAGGATTTGTCAACTGATGAATGGTACAACGAAGCAGATGAAATTGTAGTGAGCGTCTCACTGTGCAGTCAAGAAAATACTGCTCGCTCATTTTTGCTCAGACACTTCCAAAAAGGACATAGATACAGTTGTGCTTTAACACACATATGCACATGGGCCATGTCTACATACACAGTAACTACATACATGCACACACAAAACTCAAACATATGACAAACCCACTCAAAATGCTACAAACAGTCCTGTACACAAAAAAAAGAAGAACAATTCAAATGTCTCGCACACGGCTGAAATGCTGTTGAGACACACGTCAGAAGGGAGAGGAGAAGTTTAAAGAGGAGTCAGGGAAAGAAGGTAAAGGTAAGGCGTTTTCTTGAGTTTTTCATGGTAAAGGTTTTGTATGAGTATTGTCTTGAACAAGTTATAATAATAACAAACTGTCTCAGCCTAAAGGGAAGCATGTGGTACTTTTTAAAGCATTTCTTTGGTTTTTACTATGACTAACCACTTACATATTTCCACACTATTAGCTGATGACATTATCATATTTCCAGCTGTTTACACATGATTGGTTGTTGGCAGCAGCGGTGTACTTTATTGCTAATCTTTCATATAAAAACAAAACAAAACAGCTCTCACTTTTATTGGCTCTCTGTAAATATTTGGCTTTTGGCTTGCAGAAGGCCTCATTGTGTGGTCAATGTTGGTCAGTGTGAGTGATGCTTTAGATTCTGCTTTACCTGCACACCTCTGTGTGTGTGTGTATGGATTTGATTGAGTGAGGGAATGCTTGTGTGTTTATCTGGGTTTTTTGAGACAATTGAACAGTGTAGCGGAGCAGAGAAATAAATGGTCCTATAGGATGGCTATTCCTTCAGACCAGTAGACATTGACCTCTCCCCCAACACACACAGCCTCACATGAAATGATTGAAACCATTGTTTTTAGCAGAAAACTGGAATTTACAATGCTATAAAATCCTTTATTCATACTATATATTAAACAAATATGCATATTCCATCATAGCGGAGCAGCAGCTCAGAAATTTATGTTGGCCCACCATTTAATGCTTTAAAAAACTAAGACTAATATTTAAAATGCAATTATTTGATAAGCAGGAGGCCGAAATGGATTGATGTGATCCACTCTCCTGGTCAGCAGAATCAGCTGCTGCTATCCAAACAACGTTTTATCTACTTAAACCTGTACAACTTAAAGTCCTGCAGAGACTGAAGCCCTGAAAGCAGTGGTCACAATTCAATTCAATGGGCGTACTTTTAACAAAACATGCCATACAACCTAGTATAGGTCTAAATAAAGGAAATGTGTGGAGTTGTGTAATGCACCAGCTTGCATGGGACTGTAGTCCCCTGGTGATGCCATTATATACATCTGTGTTGTTGGCATATTTATGGTAAGAGCAAGAGCGAATCCACTGCTCTTCCTTTTTTCTTTTTTTTTTTAAAGGAAAGAATGGTTTTAAACGTTTTAATTGACTCTTGGGTAATTAAACTGAACTCTCCATGGACTGTGCAAACATTGAACTGCATCAACAGTGAGTGTATAATGAGCTTTTGAAGCATCACATGAATCCCTAAAATAGACCATATTTGTTTAACCTGCCCATAGTCCCCTTGCTATAACAGATGAATCACACCCCATATGCTCTCAAGTTTGGTTATTTAGACATTTAATCATTGATGTGTTGCAGCTTATTTCTCTTTTAACTAAGAAATATTCTAATTATAATATCGAATACTTGCTTTTTTGTCCACTTTATAATTAGCTACAACCTCATTTTGTTTTTACATTTTCCTTGACTCATGAGTTCGCTCTATCGTGCATCAATTTGAGTGTTGTGTAGTTTACAGGTCTGATTCAGTCTAGCTGTATCATCCTGCAAACAATCATTCTCTCCCTTGGGTTTCACTTTCACACTCTTGCTCTCATTCTATGGGTTTGGTATTTAGCCAGCACTCTTACCCAGAGTACCTCGCAAGGTTCACGTCCTAGATCGACTATCATTATAACCAATACGCAGTCATACCTATCCTTTGTTTGTATAAATGAAGCACATGTCTCCACTCCATCACTCTTCTTATCTGTTACTTACTCTCTCCTCTCCGTTCTTTCTCATTTGTTGACTTTTCATTTATCCCTCTTCCCGTCTGAGTGCCTCCTGACCTTTACCAAACAAAACGCACACTATACCCACACACACACATGATACAGGATGGAACAGGATGAATATAGCTATTTATAAAAGGTCATTTGGCCCCCAGCTATTAACAGCAAACACTAAAGCAGTTTGGTTTGAGAGAGATTGGTCAAGAGAAGAGGAGGAGGGACAAGGAATGCTCATTGCTCATATACTTTGTGCTATCAGCGTTGACATAACTTGCCATTGATGCCAACTATTACATTTTTATTGGTACTTAACGTTCTTGTCGCTTATGTTTTCCGTGACGTGTAGCACACTAGGATGTGACTCGTTAAGGAAATCGACGACCACTTGTGAAAGCCCGTTCTCCACCTCATTTACATACAATCATAAACATGTGAGATGCCTATGGCCTTCCTCTATGTGGATATGTAAATGAATATTACACGCCTGCGTCGGTGAAGACACCTAATTTGCTTCAAAGACTGACAAATGGGCTGTTTTATGCAGGTCTAAAAAAATGTAAACACTTACTGTATATTCCAGAGATCTTGGATTTAGATCTTACTAATGAAACAAATACTTTAGTAAATTATCCTCAGGGGAGGTGTTTAGCAAAAGGTCTAAACATGTTATAGAGTTCTAACGTTGATATTTAGATTTTTGACTGAGCTAACCTTTTCCCATTTATTTTCTTGAGACCCTCTGGAGAAATAATCTCATGACTGAGTTTACATTTTATTCAGTTTATTCAGTGCATTATATCAAAGAATGTGGTAAATAAAAGAGGTGGATAGAATACCATTTTTTTCACAATTGCCTTGAACAATCCACAATAAACATTCTTTTAAGGAAATGAATGATTTTCCCTCTGGCATGCAGTTTGTTTTTACTGTGATTTATTTGAAACTGCATTGCTCATTTTAATGGGAGCCCTTACGAGTGCTAAAATGGATAAATACATTTGAGTAAACTGACTTTGCATTCTCAACAATAGACACATTTATTGTATTTACCAGTTGGTCAGATTCTTTCACATATACATCATTCCCTGTTTTTGCAGTCTTGATGTTTTAAGATCATTCACAGACATGGTTCTCTTTAAAACACTAATCCATCAGATTAATTGGAGCAGTAGCAGATTAAAGTTGTACCAGACGGCTCCACAGCATGAACCTGCCTGAATTCACGAAGGTGCGCTATAGTGAGGCTATTTAACATCGGAAGGAGAGAAGTATATGTCGGAATTCTCTGTGTTACAACTACATCAAAAACTGACATGTAAGAGCACTTAATATTGAAAGTATCAAAATTGGAATTAATACTTTTGCTGGGGACTGAGGAAGCATTTTGAACACTGGCAATTTGGTAAACTGTTTATCAAAAGTAGGAGTAACGTTTAACAAGGTTTTCCATAAATTAAATTTCATTTAGCTGACGCTTTTATCCAAAGCGACTTTCAATAAGTGCATTCAACCATGAGTGCAAACTCAGAACAACAAGAATCAAGAAAGTAACGTTTCTTCAAGAAAGCCCAAACTACAAAAATACCATAAGTAAGTTCCATTCAATTGCCACTGAAGTGCTAATCGTTTTTTATTCAAGTTATAGTTGGATAAGATGTGTTTTTTAGTTTCCGGCGGAAGGTGTAGAGACTTTCTGCTGTCCTGATGTCAATGGGGAGCTCGTTCCACCAATGAGGAGCCAGGAAGAGCAAACAGACATGTGCAGACATCCACTGAGAGATGTCAGTCAGACAGGCAGAGATTTGTGCTGCTACCTGTGTTTCACATTGGGGAAACGAGATGATTCAATTCAGTTTATTTTATTTTATATACCCCAATATCAGAAATTACGAACAATCTGTACACATACGACATCACTGTCCCAGGACCTCACATCGGATCAGGAAAAACTCACAAGAAATAGAAAAAACCCTTTCACAGAGAAAAAAGGGAAGAAACCTTCAGGAGAGCAACAGAGGAGGATCCCTCTCCCCGGATGGACAGAAGCAATAGATGTCATGTGTACAGATGAACAGCATAACAGAGTTACTGTACATAAACACATTTAAATGAATATGACAATGTATGACTGGACCTCCACAATCCATGAAACAGAAGGAGAAAGAGAGGAGGGGGGGGGGCTCATCAACAGGGCCAAGGCAGGAGGCCGGCTCACCAGGCAGCAGACACAGCCAGGTCCAATGGACCCTACGAGATGTGAAGTCACAAAGACTCCGGGGAGGAAGCAGAGTTAATAAGGTGCAATGGAGAGATGTACATTCATCCATAAGTAGAGGAAGAAGAGGAGATAGGTGCTTAGTGTATCCTAAAACATCCCCCAGCAGCCTATAAGCCTATAGCAGCATATCAAGGGGCTGGAACAGGGCAAACCTGATTCAGCCCTAATTATAAGCTCTATTAAAGAGGAAAGTCTTAAGTCTGTTCTTAAATAAGGTGACTGTGTCTGCCTCCTGGACTGAAAGTGGAAGCTGGTTCCATAAAAGAGGAGCTTGATAACTGAAGGCTCAGCTCTTGCCAAACTAATGTAAATTAACAAAACATAACTAGGCCTGGCTAACTACCTCTGGAAACAAAACAAACATAATGGCTTTAACATGCTTCTCTAAACATTGCTTTACCAAATCAAATACAGAGGGAGCGCCGCTCAATAAACCTGATGTTTCTAAACACAAACATGTTTGCACAAATGTAAAGGGAACCCCAAACTCACGACTGTCCTCAACCTCCCACCATAAACCTTCACTCTTAACAACCTCAGTGTCAGTTTACACACAGCATCGAACAAAAAACGGCTTCCTCCTATTAAACTGGGCCCCACTCTGCTGATTGGCAGCTTGGATTATGAGGAACCCAGGTGCAGCATGACCTGCACAGGTGGAAACCAGCCACCTGATTGGCACCAGAAAAGAAAAACAAGAGGAGAGAGGAGAACTCTCTTCCCTTGAAAGGTTTTTTAACATGTATTTATAATAGGTAGCAGACACCTTGGAAGCTGTTTTTGTCTATATGTTATGTAGATTCATTTGTCTCAGTCCATTGTAATTCAAATACATGTAAAATAGATAATTTGTGGCATAATGTCCGGCTATATTCAGCACCAAACCACATTTCAAAGACTGCATGGGCTCATTCACAAGTGTCTAAGTTGGTCTGTGCAGGTAACCTGTGTGTTAGAGAGAGAGAGCTATAGAATGTGCCTGTTGAGCTAGCTTCCGTTCATCTCCATGTTAGCTTAACGAGCTGTGGCTGCTTTTACTTCCAGACCACCATGATGTCTTACAACTTTCTAATGAGCACACGCTTCTTTCACAAAGACAAATTCTCCCTTAATAGTCTCGTTCAGAAATACGCATTTACTTACTGCTGTTCAGTATACACATGCAAAGCTACATACACCGAAACACACCCAGTCTCAGCTCTGCACACTAATGAATAGAGCTCCTGCATTCTAATCCATCAGATTAATTGGAAGTGCCTGGCCATGGATTGAGGAATCTTTCATCCCCCAAGCACTGCTGGTGCTCACAGCCTCTATCTGCAGTGTGCGAATATAACATACAGAAAGCAGTGTCTTGAAAAATAGTATGAAGTTATGTTTGTTCAATTTTACTAATACTAATCCACCCTTGGATATTGATCCAGTTGTCTTTTATTAATCTGTATTTTGTCCCAAGCTTCTTTACAGGAGTTATGTGATGTTTTTTTGCGATCATTTCTTTCTCCCCTCGCTTCCCTTTTAACCTCCCATCCATCCATCCATTATCACCCGCTTATCCGGGGTCGGGTCGCGGTGGCAGCAGGTTCAGCAGGCCGACCCAGGCCTCCCTCTCACCCGCAATACTTTCCAGCTCATTCTGGGGGATCCCGAGGCGTTCCAAGGCCAGCCGGGAGATATAATCCCTCCAGCGTGTCCTCGGTCTTCCCCGGGGCCTCCTACCAGTTGGACGTGCCCGGAAAACCTCTAATGGGAGGCGTCCAGGAGGCATACTGACTAGATGCCCGAACCACCTCAGCTGACTCCTTTCGACACGAAGGAGCAGCGACTCGACTCCAAGCTCCCCCCTGATGTCCGAGCTCCTTACCCTATCTCTAAGGCTGAGCCCGGCCACCCTACGGAGGAAGGGTGAATCCACCCCAAAGTCTTCCGGCGCTGCCCCCTCTCCGGGGGACATGTTGGCCGGGTTTAGGAGTTCCTCAAAGTGCTCTTTCCACCGCCCGACGATGTCCCCAGTCCGGGTCAGCAGTCCCCCCCCCCCCCCCCCCTCTGAGCCGTTGGATGGTTTGCCAGAACTTCCTTGAGGCCAACCGAAAGTCCTTCTCCATGGCCTCCCCGAACTCCTCCCATGCCCGAGTTTTAGCCTCCGCGACCATCGCCGCTGCAGCCCTTCTGGCCCGCCGGTACCCGTCAGCTGCTTCAGGAGACCCCTGGGCCAGCCAGGCCCGAAAGGCCTCCTTCAGTTTGACGGCTTCCCTCACCCCCGGTGTCCACCACCGGGTTCTCGGGTTGCCGCCACGACAGGCACCGATGACCTTCCGGCCACAGCCCCGAGCAGCCGCATCCACAATAGAGGCTTTGAACAAGGTCCACTCGGATTCCATGTCCCCAGCCTCCCTCGGGATTTGTGAGAAGTTCTTCCGGAGGTGGGAGTTGAAGACCACCCGGACAGGATCCTCTGCCAGACGTTCCCAGTTCACCCTCACTACACGTTTGGGCTTGCCAGGTCTTTCTAGCCGAGTCCCCCGCCATCTGATCCAACTCACCACCAGGTGATGATCAGTTGACAGCTCTGCTCCTCTCTTCACCCGAGTGTCCAAGACATACAGCCGCAGATCAGATGATATGATTACAAAGTCGATCATTGATCTCCGGCCTAAGGTGTTCTGGTACCAGGTACACTTATGAGCCACCTTATGTTCGAACATGGTGTTCGTTATGGACAAACTGTGGCTAGCACAGAAGTCCAACAACAAAACACCATTCGGGTTCAGATCGGGCAAGCCGTTCCTCCCAATCACGCCCCGCCAGGTTTCTCTGTCATTGCCCACGTGAGCGTTGAAGTCTCCCAGGAGAACTATGGAGTCGGCAGGCGGCGCCCTTTCCAGGACCCCTCCCACCGAATCCAAGAAGGCCGGATACTCCGAAATGCTGTTCGGCGCATAAGCACAAACAGTCAGAGCCTTACTCCCCGCAACCCGTAGGCGCAGGGAGGCGACCCTCTCGTTCCCCGGGGAAAACTCCAACACAGCGGCACTCAGCCGAGGGCTCGTGAGTATCCCCACTCCCGCCCGGCGCCTCTCACCCTGGGCAACTCCAGAAAAGGACAAAGTCCAACCCTTCTCCAGGAGCTTGGTTCCAGAGCCCATGCTGTGCGTGGAGGTGAGCCCAACTATATCTAGCTGGTACCGCTCCACCTCCTGCACCAGCTCCGGCTCTTTTCCCGCTAGTGAGGTGACGTTCCACGTCCCTAGAGCTAGTCTATGCCGCCAGCGATCGGCCCGCCCAGGTCTCCCGCCTTGCCCGCCGCCCGGTCTACATAGCACCCGACCCCGATAATTCTCCCTGCGGGTGGTGGGTCCACAGGGTGACTGCTGCTCCATGATGTTTTTTCGGGCTGAGCCCGACCAGGCCCCATGGGCGAAAGCCCGGCCACCAGACGCTCGCCGACGAGCTCCCCTCCTGGGTCTGGCTCCGGGAGGGTGCCCCGGTTTCCCTTGTCCGGGCAAGGTAGCTTCAGTCCGTGGGCTGCTTATCATCAGGGTTTATTGAACCACTCTTAGTCTGGGCTCTCCCCCGAGACCTGTTTGCCTTGGGAGACCCTACCAGGGGCTGATGCCCCGGACAACATAGCTCCCAGGATCACTGAGCCACTCAAACTCCTCCACCACGTTAAGGTGGCGATTCATAGGAGGAGTTTTAACCTGCTTCATCTAATCTTGAAAAGAAAAACAAGGTTGCATAATTATAGGCCTTTTTTAAAGTGGCACAGCTGTACAAAGTACTTATCTTCTATTGCTCTGTATTTACATTATATTCCTGTACATTTATTAAACATTATTCAAAGATACCATTGCAAATTGAATCTTAGATGAAATCATGGATAAATCCATGCTACTCTAGTGTTTTCTTGTTTTAAAATAAGGTATACAAGGGGCACTTTTTTGTCACACTGTGACCATTGTACGTCTGTATGTGATAGTGACAGTAGAGAGAGACAGGCACTGTGGGGGAGAGATTAAGGAAATGAAACGTAACAAACAGTCCATCCAGCAGGAAATAGAAGCGGAGATGTTGCTGTTGCTGTTGACTCTATGAAGTCTAAAGGTTGTATTTATTGCACCGTCGTTGTGTTTAGTGCATTGGATGTGGCTCAATATACCGTGTAAACTGGCTAGTAAGTGAATAGAGGTTCAGATAAAGGTTGGAAGGGCTCTCATTTTAGATGATTGCTATTCTAGAATGTAAAGGAGGACTTGCAAAAATAACTGCCAAGTTCCATTCATATATTCTTCAACAGACAAAGCAATCGTAATGCACAACTACTACTCGTCATTGTGTATACGCACAATGGTATGTGCATGCTGTGTAGGAATGTTGTGCAAGCAAGCACAAAATGTTTCTTTGGTTGTGTTTTAAGTTTTTCCACGTTCATTTAAGGCCTTTTTGGATACATCTACTGCCCTCGATCCTTGTTTTAGCAGGTTTATATTGATGATGTGAATCACAAAATATTAAAAACAAGAATGCTAACCACTGACTGTGGGTCAGTGGTTAGCAGGGCCGTCATTCAATCAGGGGGTTGGTGGTTCAATCCCCGCCCTAGTCGATGTGTCCTTGAGCAAGACACTTAACCCTGAATTGTTCCCTGTAGCTGTTCTACAGTGTGTTAATGTCACATGTAAGTCGCTTTGGATAAAAGCGTCAGCTAAATGACATGCAATGTAATGTAAAAGAATGGTTTAGCTACTTCTCTTCAGTATGTCATCTGAATGCTAATAAATGCTTCCGCATTTACTTTTTATCTTTCAATTGGTGGATGAGTTATTCCTTGGGCAGCGTACCGTTACCGTCAAATCTGGTGTTGTTGAGCAGCTCTGTTTTGTGCAACTGGTAGTTTTGCAAGGTTAACCCAAATACAATACCTTTTAGTTTTAGAGATATTTAAGGATAATTTTAATAGTTTTAATCCAATCATATATTATATTCAGCTCGCTAGACAAAACTTGATTTCAATGATGTTGTTGCTGCAGCATATACAGTGAATTAATACAAATTTAAAACCAGAGTGGTTCCAGACAACTTCCTTGAGGTATCCCATGAACTAAACTAGCTTTTCTTTGATCTAAATATGAATAATCCTGTCCATTATCTTGCTATGCTCAGGAAGAATACTAATAGGTCTACTATTAGGCCCACTGACAGATAACTTATTATCCCTCGTTCCACAGTACAGGATGCACCCTACATAGCAAACATTTGTTCAATATGTGACATACAGGACCCAAATGTATTCAGCAGCGATGTTTAGCACCTTGCTTCCAAGATTGTATATCGTTGCACTGCCATATTCAGGAAGAGTCTCCAGCAGTATTTCAACATCTCTAGCCTCGACACAGTTCAATTGAAACCTACCTAAAACCTTTACCATCCATTATCTCATTATCAGTTCACAATGGTTTGACTCAGTACCACCTGGGCTCTACCTCAGATTGTTTACCTTATTGAAGTATTCAAATTGTTTTTATCAACACATGCAGTTGCGCTTGTCGTGTTAAGGAATGCAATAAGCAATCTCTCACCAACTTCAGAAAAGTGCACTGCAACCAAAACAAACTCTAATCATGGTAATACATGAGGCTTGGTTTGTCAGTCTGTAATGAAAGCATCTTGATAACGATTCGAAATAGCCCTTTAATGCAGAGCAACAGTTTTGTGTTAAGGACAAAAGGATTTGTTTCAGCCTGGAGCCTTTGTCGTCTTTATGTCTGCTTTCAAGTGCAAACATTCTTCATTTATCTCCACTGAAGCAAGAATAAGCCGTCCACCCTTTACTCCTCCTCCTTTGTCATCTTCTATTCATCTTTCCATCCTTATTCCTGTCTGATAGGGAAAGAAATGAACACTGGGGCAGTCGAGTGGAAAAACAGACCCTAGATGTGCCGTAAACCTAGACGCTAATAATCTGCTGGGATTCAACAATGTGAAACACACCGAAAGACTTCCTTCCTCTCGCTCTCCTCTTTGTCTCATTTCCACAAGACTTCCATTTTGTCTTCCTTTGTCTGTCTCTCTGCTTCTCCCCCATCACACACAAATGGATGCCACCTGAAATGGGCCTCTGACGTCTTATCAGGGAAGCTTGCATGTGCAGGGTTTGAGCTTTAACCATTGTGTGGGAGACTTTCTTCAAAGGTTGAGACAATGGGTACTGACTGGAACAGAGATCTCAACGGTATGTGTCAGACCAGTTGGCTAGTTGGAATATATTTGCATCGTTACAGTCAAGTATTCATGGTTAATGTTAAGATTTAGGAAGAATATATTGAAACTGTAACCGAATACTAATTCCAATTTGAATCCTATCCAAGTTTCAACTCCCAAAAGAAGTATGGACTGACTAAAATGAACTCCCTTTGCAAAAATAACTGGTAGTGACAAACACCCTTGCTTATTTATACATGTTATTACTTGCCGCTTACCTAAAAACTTTAACCACTTCATAATTATGACTGATGACGACAATACAAGAAGACAACCACGTTGTTTTTGAAAGCTAGTAAATCCTTTCATTACTAATGTTGATGTACTTGCATCAAGTTTATCTTGATCAGACTTAAAAATAATGGTTGCACGCCACTGTCCTCCTTTCTTCCTCCACTTTTGCTTCTTTGTCGTCTGCCCTCAGACAAACTCTTGTTACTCAACACCCACACTCTTGAGAATTGGCAACCAATCAAAAATGACAAATGACAACCTGTGACCGAGGCATTACTTACTCCCTTTGAATGTTAAATGTGGCTCTCCATATGAATTGAAATTTCTATGAAAGATGTTTCACGCTATCTGTTTTTCCGTAACAAAGCGGAGGTTATGAGATCTCTTTGCCTGACTTTGTCTACGATTTTTCTTTCGTTTAAAAGATTTTGAACCAGCATTTTGGGAAGATGCATAAAGAAAGGGTTGTACAATACCAACAAGTTGAACAACGGGACTTTCCATTTAGAGGTTTAGGCCGTGAATATGGGTTAATATAATATTTTGTTCCTGTACGGTTAAACTGACCTCTTTGCCCACACAGCGAAAAGGTTGCACCTCTACTGCACCGACGAACTACAGGGGAGAAATATTTATGTAGAGTAAAACCAAAGCAAGCACGCAGGCATGCACTCCTAAACTGATGTGCACACACACAAATTACATATTTAAATATTGTGGTTCCGTCAAACTCACACTCTCACACGCACACACAAAATAATGTTATTATACTCCAAAGATAGAAGGGCAATATTTTAAGTCAGGTTCATAATTCATTACACGTGTATCTCTTGGGATAGTAGCTTATGTCACTCTTTCTGTAACTTAATTCGAGCAAGAGGTTTTTTTCAAAAAAGGTTATGTCCTTTTTATTGAAAACTTTCCGAATCCCTTTTCTCTCCTCACAGTTTCGAAGTTTCCTGTTCGATGTTGCCTACTGCGCATTACTGTTCTTCACCATTCATAATTCAACTCTCTATTTCCTGACTGGATTGTTCTCTATTTCTTTTATTCATGAATCTTACTGAGCGTGTAACCTAGTGTGAACGTTTTTCAACTGAAATGAACAATGTTAATCTAAAATGTCTGTCTCTCTTTCTCTCGTCCACAGAGTTATATTCATGGCAGCAGTCAGGCTCAGTTTGTGGCCGAGTCTCACATCATCCTTCTTCTGAGTATCCTTTCACCGCCGCGTTTGTGTTCGAATGTTTCATGTGTTGACGTCAATTGAAACACGGTGCGGCAAAACGCTAATCATCCAGAGCAATTTAACTATGTGTGAAATGTCCAACAGCTCATCTTGGCAACAAATTCCTTAAATTCTCCATTTGCTGACACACACCACATTGGACGCCACCTTATATGTGTCTAAGAATATGCATCACATGTCATCATCTATCTCCATAGGGAGGCAGCCTGCTGGACTGAACAAACAGACAATACAAAGGCCAGGGATTGCACCCTTTTAACGTAACGTGTTTAAGTGCGCTTTTGGCAGAATAGATGATTCTGTTTGTCTTCTTCTCTGTCTGCTTGTGTATCTGTGTGTTCTTGCACTGGTGCTTGTGTGTCTGTGTGGGTAATGATACTGTTCATTCCTAGCTGTTGTGTTTGTCCCGGTGGGAAATAGCAGGTCCAAGGTCGCACCTGCTGCAGAGCAATATTTGTTTGTCCACACTAACAGTTTATTTTTTATTTATTTTCTGCCCATCTGATTACATCTAAATGAAACACACATTCACACCTGCTGTAAGGCTAACACGCCTACCCTTGTTGTCTGTGCAGGTGGTGTAAACACATTTTACTAATGTCATAGATGCAGTTTCCCCATGGATGGAACCTTGTATTTGCATACACAGGAATACACACACGCACACACACACGTACACACACACACACACACAGAGAGGCACCACTGTGAAGTTGTATATGTATACCATTTGAGGAAATATAAAAAGATAACTGCATTTATCTCAGACGGAAATGTAGACTCACTTTTGCTACCAAACGATGTCCCCACATTTGCATGATCAGATGTATGTTTCACAATAATCAGATGGGACAGGATCAAGGAATTGTGTCAACCGAACATTTAGGCTGAACTGTCTTCCATGGTAAAATCCCAGCTAGCGATTAGGTGAAGACACATAGGTGGGGATTCTTTCTCAGGAAAATGTCCTATCAGCTTCTTTGCGTATAGTTAATTTACTGTTTTTATTGAAGTGTCTTCACAATGGAAGCTGCTCTCTGTAACTTGCAGGTATTCAAACTACAGCAAAGTTAACATCAAATGACATGTTTCTGAGGATAAACGTTGTCTGTATGCAGACCAGCACAGAATAAAACATATTATTTATTGAATTGATGAAGTTAGACGTCATCAGCAATTTAACTTAACAAACCTCTTAATACCAGCTGATGAAAAAAAGTCTGAAATTAGATAGGTTTAGGTTTTGGTTTGTACCCCAAGCCACCAAAGAGAGAAACCTGTATAATGTCCACGTATCAACGTGAGAACATCGATGTGTGGAAGCACTATATCCCACAGGGTTTAGGGTGCTCGCGACGGATCAAATAAATGCAGATTGCAGAACTACAACTCAGTGCAGTTGCGTGGTTTTATTCTATACACTGATAAGTATCCATTTCTTATCATAAATTCACACTGTGGCAAGCCTACTTGCAGCCACCCAAACTGCCACCTTCCATGTTTCAGCTCTGTTGCTGTGTGTGGAGATATCTCTCTGTTTGTGTCACGGCAGCATGGCATGTCTTTGGCATAGAAGCCGGCGCCTGACTTTCCCTGTGTCTCCTCATGTGGCAGCCTTTGTTCGTGCGCCCCTTCAGGTTTTCCTCAGTCAAGTTGATTGTTATGCAGCACATGCTGGAAAAGGGAATCTGTAATTATAAGCCACCTGAGGCTGGGCTTCGCAGTGATTTTACAACAGCGTTGAAGTGCTGAACAGAACACTGGTTGCTTCTGTAAAAATAAAAAAAAATAAAAAAATAGATGTTCACAAAATTGTCCAAACTTTTTATTATTAAAGGTTTATGTCACAATTTCAAAAGATGATATAACGTAAACAATAGGTAAATACTACAAGCGCATTGTGCGATGACCGTACAATGCACACAATGTCTGAATAGGCTTTGCAGGCTTTCCACGTCAGCAGTGTAACCCCACCTCGTCCAAGCTGTCTGCGTAGACGGGGCGGAAATCTTCAAAAACATGGAGAAAACATAAGAAGTCCTAGCAGAGGAAATATCTTCTCCACCTCTCCATGCTCAGCTGTATCTGCAATAGTCACAGCTGATTTGGAATTGCTATTAAAATGCATCACAATGTACGCATGAGAACATCATGTTCCACAGAAACAAGGGTCATGACACTCACAGTAATGGCCCTCGTTTCCTTCAAATGTGTTTTGCTGTGCCATGTTTGCAGAGTTGACTTGACATCACTTGGGCTGTGCCACTGCCGTATTATTTCAATAGTGGAATAATAAGAGTATTTTTAAATTTTTGTGTTGCCCTCTAACAAAACGTTTTGCGATTAATGTTTCCTCTTTCATAATGCTGTATTAGTAATAGAGAAAGGGCCAGTGACCTATCAGCAAAGTCTCTCTTTTTTTAATTGCAGTTGTCAACCCTAGCATACAGAGGTTCGTTAGGGTTAACCATCAACTGTGGCCTTCAATATTTGCAGTTTAATTAACTATTTATTGTCGGTCTATTGTACTGGATTGCTTTATATTGGGATTCACGTTATTGTTTCCAACCCTTTTATGTGAATTCATAAACTGACTGAAGTTCTGGCTAATTTGTTTGAATCTCTAAGTGCATATGTGTGACAAGCACTCCTTCCTGGGTCAGTGTGTTCTTCCAGCTTCTCCCACTTCTTTATGCAAGTGTGTTGTTTCCTTGACAACCTTGTCCCAGATGCTGCAATCACCATGGGGATGGTGCTGCTAAATGAGGCTGCCACCTCCAAGGGTGATGTTGGCAAGAGGAGAAGTGAGTAGTACTTTTTATTTCCCGTTTCAAGCTTAGGTTCTGAGTAAAGCAATTCTCAGCAATGCAACAAGGTGTGTGTGTGTGTGTGTGTGTGTGTGTGTGTGTGTGTGTGTGTGTGTGTGTTGTGGGTGTGTGTCAGTGCCACCTTGTAACAAACAGGTAGGTGATTTATTCTTGCAACACCCGATGCGTCTGCATCAACGTCCATGTGTCAAGAGGGAGCACTGGCATTTAAGAGGTTAACCTTCTTGGAGAAGAAACACACAGCCTGCAAAGCAAACTTATTCCTATTTTATGTCTTGTTATTATAACTGAGAAAAACTAGGGCAGTCGATCGATTAACAAACGTTAACTCACGTAATCAATCATGTTTAATCACTTCTCTTTAAGACTGAAGCTTGTAATGGACAATTGAATGTGCAATCATGGAATTAATGTAGTTTCAACTCAAAAGAAATGTATTTAAATTAAAATGCTATTGTTTGAAAGCATTATTTTAACTTTGAACACAGATTCCAGTCATCTTAAAAGGCATATTTGTTATATGCCCTAAATAATATAGACCAAGCCTATGAGTTAGAGTGCCAGTGGAATTTCAAAACCATCGAGGCCATGAAAAATAGATATCAGCGTAGAATGCAAAATATCTTTCATCCACTGATACAAATGAAGATGAACATCAAAAAAATGTCTTACACCTGCCTGCTGAATTTCAAAATAGTCCTCAATAGTCCACGCAAATATGGGAGGAAAAAAAACAAGGAGAGAATTCTGCTGAGCGTAATGATGAATCTCATACTCCTGCAACTCAAACCGCTGCGCACAACGCAAATGACCTTTTGCGAGCACTTTCCCATCCCTCCGTGAAGAGTACTGTATCTCTGCTTGCGCAAGTAAAATGTACGCCTGCGAGGAGAAAGCCATGTTGTGAGCACGAGGAGCGTCCCCTGTCGCACGACTTCTATCACTGCTCTTTTGCAGCGTTCATGTTTTTTCTGAGCGGATCTCATTTGTGCTCACAGATATTGACAATGATTTGCCTTCATATTCATCTTTGAAGTGTGCTGTAACGCCCAAGGAGATACTCACAGTCCGAGACGTCCTTTGCTAGCTCAAGCATGTTCGGCCATCATGCGCGCTCGTCTTTACACAAAGTGTGTGTTCTCGACACAATGGTTTCTCCTGAGGGTAGAATATAAGAGGTGCCTCCCCAATGCAATTCGAACAATTCCTCTCAGTCCGTCATCTTTTACTGTGGTTAGCTTTCCACTTCAGCCAAAAGCACGAGTTAACGTACCTTCTCACTTACGGTTTTCAAATATTCTCCCACAACTACCAGATTGCTGTAATGTAGATTGGTGAAACTCTGTAGTTTCAGTAGCGTGTTTTGCTTTGAGGTGAAAAGGGAAACGTCCCCGCGTAAGACTCCATCATTGACCGTATCCATCTTCAACCAGGTTGGTTTGGTTTGGTGGCACACAGGAAGTAGCTGCAACAGGAAGTAAACGAAACACCTTAAATGGGTTCTTTTTTCTTTTCTTTTTTTACATGTTAAACATTTCAAATTAATCTAAAAAATGAACAAGTTCATTTTGACACGACTAAGAAAAACACAATGCGACATGATGAAAAGTTAAACATTTTCATGAGTTGCACAGATATTATTCAGCCATAAATGTGTTAACTTAGTAAAATGTCCTTTCGTCGAAGGCAAACCACAAGTGCAGATGAGAAAAGGCCATCATCTGACTGTATTAACCTCAGAGAAATATTTTTTCCTCTCAGTATCTTATCTGTTAGACTTAGCGTGAGTGCTGAGGGGATTTACCTTCTTTGAAATTGGACTTACACTCTGCAACTTTATAATCAGTTATTTATTTGTGGGGCTCACTGGAAAATATCATTCCATTACTTGGCTCCCCAAACCACTCCAGGCTACACTGAATAGGACACCCCTTAAGCTTTGTGCTCAGTAGCCTGTGTGTTGTTGGAAAACATGCCCTATTTCTTGAGGGTACTGTGCTTTACACCTTGATGTTGGAACAGTAGGCGCACTGGAAGAGCGATTTTAAGCGCATTACAAGATGCGGTTTCTTTTTGTGACGCAAACATAGTCGGAAATCCAGCTTTTTGTTCTTCTTTCAACTGTGATCTCTCCGTCTTCCTTCAACTGATGCACACAAATACCAACGACCTTAAGTAACAGTGAATAAGCAGGAATGCAAAGCTTTATAGTAGTTGTAATAGTTACGTATCACTTAAACAGCAGGTACAAAGTGTGCCATCGCAATTATCAAGACTACTTTTTACTAAAGAAATAGTCAATGTGAAAACTCTTCTCACTAAGGTCTGTTCCAGTTACGAGGGTAATTGATTCTGAAAAGATACATTTTCTGTGATTGCAGCATCTGGGACAAAGTGTATTTTTGAAAAGACTGAAAATTACAACTATGCAAAAACTGACCAAACTGGCACGTCGTCCCTCACACATTCAAAATTGACGGGAGAAGTGTACGTTGAGTGTCATAGTCTGAAGCAGCGTATCTGATGAGTCGGGACTGAGAATGTATTAATGTAGGACCATTGACATGTCTGAATCGACCGATCTCTTGATAGATGGACAGATGGTCCCTGAGGGTTGATCTTGCAACTCAGTTCTTCATTTGAAATAGGCGGTGGTCACTTAACCACACTAACGGCATTCTTGCTTTCAACCGTTTTCCTTTACTGCCCAAGCATAGATTCTGCATAATCTCTAGGTTATGAGAAGGGGAGTTAGATATTAGAGGGCCCGTACTGATAATTACCTCAAACACAGAGACACGTGAATTTGATTTTAATTAGAGTGGGTGTGATTAAAAAGAAACTCTAGAAGCCGTTCAATGGCTCTTTGAGGCAACAAACACAAGCACAGACACTGTTTCAATCTGAAGGCAAGATTATCAACTTTTTGTTCTACTTTACCCATGAGTTCTCCTTGAGATGGTAAGCTTTGGCAATTAAAATGATAATGACTTTATAACTACCTCAAGATTTGTTTCTCAGTATTTATTTAACCTCTTTGTTTGAATAATTTCCACCTGCTACTTTAAATAAACTGAAGCAAAGACATCATGCCGATCACATTGTACCGCAGTGCAAGCATACTAAAGCCGACAGAAACCTGTTACGTAAAGCACACACAATATACAGACACGAGTCTGCATAAAATAAATAGTTGATTGTAATCCTGCACGCACATACGGACACACACATTAAATAAGTGCATTCTAAAGCAGCATGGCGAATAGTCGCCTGTCAGTAATAGAGGATTAGGCTTGAATTGTAGCGTAATCACTGAATGTGGGTATTAAATCCCTGGCATATAGCCTCCATACTGCTGATTGCAGCGACAGGAAGTTATCTGTGTCGGAAATCACAGCGCAAACGGGGCTTCTCAGCGAGGGAGTTACTGGACTAGTAAATGGAGTTACAAAATCACTACAAGTGCAATATCAGTGGGGGGGGGGGGGGGGGGGGGGGGGGGGGGGGGGGGACGGAAGGAAGGTGGAAGTGAATAGGAGTGAAATATCAAAGAGGGGGAGGATGGAAGAGGAAGGAGAAATTGAAGAGGAAGCACAAAGTGAGACGGGTCTGTGAAGGAACAAAATAGCATCAACGTTAGTGCCAAATTTCAAGAAAAGAGAAAATGTGGATTTCAAGAGAACTGGTGTTCTGGTACCAAAGTCTATGCAAACAATCGGAACATGCTAGAGGGGAGCAACGGCGCTAACAGCTAACAGCTAACAGCGGAGGTGCATTGAGGTTATGATGCGCTCAAGCTCTGTTCAGTAAAAAGTAGTATTGGGTCATGGTAAATTATAATGTTATCATGATGTGTTCAAATGTATTCATATAAAATGTTGTTCTAGGCGAGACATTTAATGCGGATCATCAGGGATTAATTAATTAAACAGTATTGAAGGAGTGTATATTGAAGCTATGGGATTTATTGTATTTTTCTTTTACCGTCCTATTGAGTTGAGAATCATGGACTGTTACTGGTATTTGTATCGACTACTAAATTCCTGCTTGCGTGACATCCCTAATTGAAACTTATAGGAGTCCAAATTAAAAGTATCTTCTTATGTAGGTCTTAGTTTGGGTTATTTCTTCATTTGTTTTCTATAATAGAGTGAGCTAAAGGGGGATAATTAGTTTCCACAGCCTGCATGTGTAGATGTGCCTCATTTCAATGTGCAGAGTATGTGTGATACCAGTAAAGAAACCAGTTTCCAAGAACTTGAGTCCAGTAAACATGTATCTACAAGTCCTGGTTCACTTTTAATTGGGTAGTATGGACATTAATATTCCAAAAATAAGAGACGGACGGCTTTTCTATTGCGGTTTGGCATAAAAATTATGAAATAATTGTGTGTGGTTGTATCCAGAGGCTGAGTCAGTTAATGTATCTTGAAGCCAGTTTGCTAACCAAAGAACTGAAGAACCATTTAGCATCCTAATATCTATTCATATTTGTCCTCCTAATGAGGTAGGCTTAACTTAATATGTTTATTGGCTCCCCCGTGCCCGAGAAAGGTACATTTCTTCCCACCATTCCAATATATCATCATTTGAATTGAGCCAAGTCCTACAGTCAAAAGACGGATTACCACCTTCGTCACTGAGGGAAATCATTCAGCTTAAACATTTCGCCGAGGTCATAAATCACTTTCATTAGCATCCTTAGTGTGTGTGTGTATCTGAGTGTCATTATCCACGGAAGCATACTAAGATACCTCTCAGTCATAACTGATGAGCTATGGGAAATACATCCCACTAAACTTAATGAAGATACAAAGACGTTCTGTCGCTCACGTCTTCGCAGGCACAAGGCCATAAGGGCTCTCCCTGGAGACGCACTCTCAATCTCGGTCAATGTCACACACACACACACACACACACACACACAGAGGTTTGCATTCCAATACTTGTCAGGACATTGTCTTGAAATAGTCATCGGTGTATTTTTTAACAATTTACCATCTTTGCTGATGCCCTTTGATCCTCACAAGAATAGAAGGAAAGAAAGTGCACAAACACGCTGTTTGCTGAGTGTGTGTGTGTGTGTGTGTGGGTGTGGGTGTGTGTGCGTGGGTATGTGTGTGATATGAACCGCTGCCCCTCCCTCAAACAAACGCATACAAGCAGCACAGTACAGCCACTCAGGTTTGTGTGTGTGTGTGTCTAAAGTGAAAGAAAGAAAGTAGAAAAGTAATGTTGGAACTGACACTGAGCAGGGACAGCAAATGCAGTCTTATACACACATCCAAAACAGATCACAGGACAACACACACACACACACACACACACACACAGAACGCAAACCATTGGAGCCCGAAATATGAATGACAGCACGTAAACACAAATTTACACTGAGAATCTGTGATACACTTCCAAGCCAAATCTTGTGTTCTGACGTTGCCTCCCCGCTCTCTCTCTCCCTTACACACATTATTTATCACACACACACACACGCAGAACAAGCACATATCTCGCTATTTAGTCTCCAGGAGAGGTCCTCATCCTAATCCCTGATTAACAATATCAGTCGGTGGTGACAGTTTAATTTCACACAGTCCCTCTCAAGGATTAGCCGCTACATGAGGGTGTGTGTGCACACACTCATACACCCACACACACGCAGACACTCACAATTCCCCTGCAGATTAAAGATCATGCTTATGTATATTTCACTTTAGAATGGCCACTGAGGAAATAAGATGATAGTAGTTGCAAACACATTTTTTCTGCAGCACAGCAGGGTTGGTGATTAGAAAAAGGCACATAGATATAGTGTATTGTTTAAATAAAGTAAAGTACATATTAAAATGTTTGCCATGATTTAGAGCCTCAGGTATCAGCATTATATAAAATGTCAAATATACATGTTCTCATCATTTGTGTGTGTGTGTGTGTGTGTGTGTGTGTGTGTGTGTGTGTGTGTGTGTGTGTTTGCTTGCGTGTGATCCTCCAACATGAAGAGAAGATGCTTTCCGTGTGTACCATGTCTAAACCCTGCGAGCACATTCAATTTGAACAGAGATCAAACAGAAGAGTTGCATCAGCGGTTATAATGTGCGTGAAATGATTTATATGGTTGCCTTTGGCCAGGAATCAAACATTCTCACCGGCCATTGTCTGATCATTATTATGCATATATCAGGGTGTCTGCGGGATTTCGAAAATAGTTAGAAATTATCATTATAAACTCAAAAGCATCAAGTGTAATTGTCGTACCTTTTACATTATAAAATGTTTCATAGACCATATCGCAGTTTCTTAGTGTATTGTATTCTTATTTTAATGACAATCTGTGTGTGTGTGTGTTTATGTCTTTCTCTTTCCAGTCATCTGCCTGGTTGGCCTTGGCCTGGTGGTGTTTTTCTTCAGCTTCCTGCTCTCCATTTTCAGGTCCAAGTACCATGGATACCCCTACAGGTAACTATAGAAACTGTACAGCAGCACTGTACAGATGCTCGCACAAGTTTCATCCAACTTACTCAACAGTTTTTCAAGCAGAATATACAATGAATCTTAAAATCACTGAAGTTGACATCAAATCGCTACAAAGTTATTGCAGACACACTGGAAAGAAATCCTGGCCAAAACCGGATGCATCCATTCCCATTATTTCATTGATCCAGAGACAGCTGTTCGATTGGAAACACTCGCTTCAAAATGTACAAGCCACAGCGCCACGGTTCCTTCTGTGAAGACCAATCTGCCAGCGAAACCTTCCACAGGGATTTGCAGTCTGATTTGGTTGCAGCATCCAGTGCATTCACACACTCTTCTTCCTAGACGTCATGGAACGATCATGAGTGTTTTCTGTCGGTCATCCTGTAGTGAATGTGTTTGGACACTGGAGCCCTTCGGCTTAGTGAGCCAGAACGGCAGCATTTTGGTCCCACTTTGAGGTAAAGGTCGCCACTACATAAAACAAGATGTAATGCGCGACAGAAAACACCCCACGAGTCCTAAGAGTCTGGGTCCAATTCCTGTTACGGCTCAACACAAGAACACATCCGGCTGCGAGGAAGACTCACCTCTGGAGCTGGAAGGGATCGGTGTTGCTGGGGGCACTTCACAGGGGCAGGTCATTTGCTATCATGGGGGCTTTAACCCCGTTGCCACCTGTGCCTTGAAATAGGTCCAAATTGCATTTTGCCAGCTCAGTGGAGAGGCTTAACGTCCGATGATTGTTGTCAAGCAACTTTGATTGGCAGGTTTAGTTGTGGTATGAAACTGGTGATGCTTTTTTCTTTGGTCACAGGTACATATTTGACGTAGTTTCTTGAAAAGAGGTAATTCAAGCTGTTCTTTAATCAATCCAGCTCTACGAAAGATGTGTAGAGCTGGTAAGTTGTGAATGGCTCTTGAAATGAGAACTGTTTGATGCATTTTCAATTAGTACAAAGCAGACCAGTATAGTGTTTGTTGTTGTGTATATAACGTAGATATAACATCTGTTTAGCAACAATAAAAAGAAAATACAAATTGCATTATAGCCATTTTGCCAGTTTAAAACAGCAGTATCTACCAAAGAAACTCAGCAACAGCCAAAGGTTTTCACTTATTTATTGTGGCCGATGCTAAAAATGTTTTGTTGTGCAACACAAGCGACAAAAAAAAAACAACACTTTGTTTTTATCTCTTTTTTTCTTCTCTCTTTCTTCTCTTCTTTGTTCCCCTCCTGTCCTCTTCTTTACTCCTGTTAATCCTTCTCTGTCTCTCAGCTTCCTTATTAAGTGACAAAAAAGACAGAAGAGGAGGCCTGCGGATGGCGGAGAGGCGATAGGTTAGAAGAAGAGGAGTCGACAAGATACTTGAAGAGGAGGAGGCGTCAATATTCAGTCTAGAGTGCATGGTGGAGTTTCAGTTTCTGTGTGTTGTGTTTTTTTTTTTATTGACTCCTATCATAAACTCTGCTAGTTGAATAGAAAATAAATTATTCCTTCTTACACTGGAAAATAAAGGTCTTTGGCATGTCTCTGTATTTCTGTCCTTTTTTTATGGTCCCCTTTGGTGATTGAATATGCTGTGTGGCTAGATATACTTGTGACTGTGCTGTGCTGTTATTAATTAATGTAATGTATTGTATTTATAAAAAACTGTGTTGCAGGTGAAGGGAGAGACTGAGACACCTGAAGTCAGATTAAAGTGTGTGTTCACGGGAGGTTAGGAAGATGAATACGTGGTCAAACTTGAACACTAATTCATGAGTTAGTAGGAAAGCGTATTAACTAGGTATAACATCTCTATTAATTATATACTCCCACTCGCTATGTCTCTTAATTTTGACAACATGAATGCAGCTTCTGAAGATAAAGATGCTAATCTCCAGCTGGTAAATTCCTGCTGGAGGTTTGGAGCTCAGTCAGACTCTGTTTCATGGTGCGACCAGTTTTGAAGGCTAAAATATGAATGGCTCAAACAATGAACAGTGTGCAGATTTATACACATGGAATAAATCCAATCAAGTTTTATTTTGTATGTATTATCTAAAAAAATATCGTTAGGTGTCTCTAAAACCTGTTGGAGGAGGGTATTCAAAGACTGGTCAAAGTTTAATAGTGGAAAATAGCCACAGTTGACCAATAGGAGACTTAAGATGTGTGTGAACTTGTTGCTGTATATTGAATGAACGTTCACTAACCCAAACTTCCTCTTCACGGATCTTAAATCACAAATGCTAAATAGTCGTACATGAAGTGAGTGGACAGAAGGCCGGCCGTGAGTGCTGTAACTTCTCTTGCTGGATGTGAGAAGCAAAGGTCATTTAGAGAATACATACATTTATAATTCTTTCACTTCTGGACTGCCCACTAAAACATTGAGTGGGCTGGAGCATTGAAACCATTTATGTAACCCATCGATGCGTGGGCAGACAAATGTAATAAAAATATTCCCTCTTAGACTTCCCATTCCTGTCTATTTTTGTTTCAAACTGTTGGAAGACTAAACCTTGTTTTATCTTACCAAAACAACAGCTGTTTGAAGAGCTAACGACTTTAAACCGACTTGGTCACTGGATTGAAATTGCACAGCACTTAAAGTTGTTTTCCCTTCTTTATGTGATCAATACGTGCAATCTTCTGAGCGTACTGAATATCATTCAAATGGCTGTTGTCTTGTACTGTGTCATAATGTGACACTATATATACATGCAGCCAATGGAAGTGGCTCAAAGATTGCAAAGAACTCCTTCGTATTTCCTGTAGATAGTTACTATAATAAGAATGACTACTTAGCGAAATAGTAATACGTATAGCCAGGAGATGAGAGGTAATTGTAGCGAGTAACACCTCCTTCTTTATGATGGTAAGTAACATGATTCTTCAAGTGAGCAGAATAGTCACAGTAATAACCAACTCCAGCTTATTGATTGACCCGGGTCAGGGCCGAGTTGTGGCATCATTGTCAGCGCTAGGAATAGAACTTCCCATCTGTTTCCCCTGAACTGTTGACCTTTATGGTGTGGAGGAAATGAGCAGAACAAATGTCACCTTCAGGGGGGGATAAGTATCGGCAAATTAAGCAAAATCAATGTGTGTATTAGATGGAGGGCAGCTGGAGCACAAAAGACATAATGACATGAAGAATTATCTCTCCGCTGCTTCAAAAAGTGACACAAACATCTGCCATAGATCTTGTAAAATGTGTGTATGTTCCTTTAGGGTTTAAAATAGACTGCTTGTCATTACTAATGTGCAAATGTTTTACGCTTTTTGGTCTGTGAATCGCAGGAAGATAACGGTGAGAACACTGACGGCTGGGTGGGCAGAGCTTGAGTACAGAACATGTTTAGTGTTTTCTGAAAGGTTTTCAATGTCACGGCTGAATATTTAGATGATTTCGACAACGTGGTTGAGGTCTTAGAAATTGATGGTCGTCCTCATTCATTTGAGTCGTTATTGATTGATTGATTTGAGCCTGAGTAAACAAAGTAATCACAACAGGCCTTTTCCATGAGCGGGACTTGGACACATTAGCCAACAGACTGGATCAAGTGAAAGCTGTTTCATTTCTCTGTCAGATATTTTCCATAATGTTGTCAGACACTCATAATGACAACCTGAGACCCCACTATTGTTTATGTAAGATGCTAACATTGCAAATTAATATTTTTCTCCACTAAATACCTTTTACCTGTTGTGTAGGAATGTATTGAAGTGAAACCTCTTCCCTTTGCTACAAACTGAGCTCCATGAAGGTGGCGGAACTTATGTGTCTGGGGATTTAGACCCGAGAGAGATCACACTCCCTTTTAGATTTCCTCTGGAAAACTGCAGTGACAAAAATCCTATTTGGGAGGCGTAGTGCTGCATAACACTTACTTGTACAAGAGCAGATTCATGCATTTTAAATTATTATTTCAAAAGAAAAAATAATTTAGTGTACAATGCAAAGGCCTTACCTGCCACCCTGTCTGAGGACGGGTTGTGCCAAAATGAAATCAGCTGGGTTAAATACAAATAAATAGGCTTTTCAGAACAACAGAAGAATACATTGACAAGAGAAAGAACCTTTCAAAAATGCATTAGTACTGTGTGTCTCGTTGCTATTCTTCTTTTGTAACTGCAAATGTTTATTTACATGTTTCCATCCGAAGAAAACGCAATTGCCATTTGGATGGTGACAGCAGGACTGGCATTTGTGGGGGGTCATGGTGGACATGTTACACAGATGGCAATTCAGAGACGGCTGCAACTCTTCCAGCAGCCTCTTTGCCATTTCTTGTCTGGAGCTTCTCGTTTACAGTCTGACTTCAGCACGGCCAACAAACGCTTCTTTTCCTCTCTTGTCTTTTTGGTTTTGTTTTTAAACCTGTGCTCCAAACTCAGGTCTGAACTTTGAACAGGAGCCGAGGTTGCTGGGCAGAGTCACAGCACTTATTCACTGCTTCATCACTGTAACGGGCGGCACGCGTCGGTGTGTGCGTTTGGGCATTTAGCGACCTTTACAAGCGCTCCAACCCGTCACTTGTTCGGAGCACTGCCATTCGGGATCTGTTGGAAATAAGCGTTGAGGAACTTTTGAAATGTCTCTTGCTCTCTAGTTGTATTGAACTTTTCAATTTCCATTCAGCTTGTCCAAATTGATATCGTACAGTTTATCTTGAATAGATCCCAGCTGCTGGTGCAGGGTCTGATGCTGCCGTCTCACCTGACCTCTGTGGTGTCCTGCTGTGCCGTCTGTCTGTGCATGATGCCGACTCACTGTGGACCAAATCTCCTCTCTCCTCTGCGGTCCACAAACATCCACATCACAGCTACAGCAGTTATCATTAGACTGCTGCTTCAGTTGTTGCTGTTTTGTTGCATCAGCGTCTGCATATGCGTGTGCACATTTGGGTTTGAGCATGTGTGTGTGTGTCTGTGTGTGTGCGCGCGTGTTCATGGATCAAAGTGTGCGCATGTGTCCGCGACTACATGCATGTATTTTTTTTCCAATTTTTCTTATTGGTTGTGTATGTGTGATTTCAGAGGAAACCGTCATATAAGAGGAGAGAGAATGAGACATCATCGTCACATCTCACTGTGTCCCTCTTGAACAGCTGTTTCTCAATTTAAAAGGGAGATTAGTCTCTCCATCCTTTTCTCTCCTCCGATGATGCCTGGCTGCCTCTGTACAGCAGATCTATTCTCAACATATGTGGATGCTGTCTACATTGGCACAAAGTGAAAGAAAATGTGATGCAAGGCCCTCGAGGGTGCTCTTCGAGTGGATAAACGTGATGCAGGCCACTGATGGGTTCTCTTAAAATTCAGAAAACATGATGCAGGGACCTCTCAGGTTCCCATGTGGAGAAAATGTCATGAAGTGTCCTGTAAGGTGCCCTTCTAGTGGGCAATTCATGATGCAGTGCCTTAAGGCTGCCCAACGCATGCAGTTGATGCCACTTATATTGTATTTGCCGCTGCGTGGTGGTCAGGTTTGATGATGCTTGTTAAATGTGTTATTTTTTAGTAATAGTTGTACTTGTGATTAAAACTTTCAATCAAAGTTACATGTAATTCAGTAATACATTTTTTGGATTCAGTTGTTAGAAAGTCCTCATGGACCTTAAACAAATGAACCACTGTGTTCCTTATAAAGCATGTGAGGCTTTGACCTAACGGGAATGTGTCGTGTACAACATCGGTCCTCGCCGTGTTTGAAAACTCATTTACTTTTATTTGAACCAATCTCTGAAATATCTTCTCGGGCCTGCCAATACCCTCTACAACTTCCGACAATAATCATGCCGCTGATGAAAAAAGGTACTTCAGGAAACTCATTGCACAAAGGATAATTTAGCAAAGTATTTCCCTGATTCCGCCGCCAGCCGCTGACGCCACCATCACCACGATCCAGCCTGTGGATAAGCCGCTGTGTGCCCTGAAAGGTAATAACTAAGATTTACAGCAATCACAGCAGCATGACTAGAGGGGGGTGGGGGGGCCGAGCCTGTTAATGGAACAAAAAGGGCGTAAATAAAATGATATATGCTCTGATAATACTGGATAATGCTGTGGCGTGACAGCTTGAGAAGCGCAAGATTCAGAAGTACCAACTCATTATGCGGTGAGTTTCAGCTCTGATTTAGTTTTTCTGATGAAAAATACATACTCACAAACAGTGAGGAAAAACTCTTTGGAAATAATCTGCAACTGTGCAAGGGGAGATGCAACGTTATCTATTTTCGGAAACTTTCATTATCTTTTCTTTTGCAAAACATCTGTACATTGCATTGAAACATGTTCAAACTTTCAACTTCACAAAAAGTCAGAACAACTCACGTTCCACTTTCATCAGGCAGCAGGGACATTTATGTATTTAGTATAATCAACTGTGCAATAAGGCAAGATCAGGACAATGCTGTTTGTCTTTGTTCCTGAAACAATCTTCAAACACTGAGACGGGTTTCAGTGTCAATGCGTAATCTCTTAAGATGTGCTGAGAACATACATTTGTAATAATTACCTTCGCAAAATACTTTTGCGGAGGTTATGTTTTGATCGCTGTGTATTTATTTGTAAATATGTCTGTTTGTTATTCGCATAACTCAAAAAGTATTAAACCGAATCGCATGAAATTTGGTGGGATGATTGGCTGTTATCCGGGGACCATTTGATTAAATTTTGGGAGCGATCGGGTCAAAGGTCAAAATCATAAAAATGTCAAAATCATCTTTTTACCATAGCGTTTTTAATTTGTGTCTAATTTGCATGATACTAATGCCAAAATGTTCAGAACTTAATGCCCAATCGTGTGATATCCACCACGACACAATGCCGTCATTACCCTTGTTAGCGAAATGGGGGTCAAAGGTCAGGGACTCACGACCTTCCAAAATGTGCGTTTTGTGTTTTCGGCTGTTTGCAGAGACCTTTTTGCATGATGGTCAACGACTAGGACCGGAACAAATGCTCAAGCAGGACGTTAAATGCTTTCGAGTTGAGAGGCCCCTCGACCACGGTATTCACAGAGGAGGCATTATGATTCAGGCTCCACAGGGGATGGCTCCAGCGAGTTTGGACAGACTATCCACAGCACTGGAGTACACAGGAATCGCCCTCCACACCCACCGAAGGACAATCAACATCGTGACCGTGTACAGGCCTCCATCGCAGGGTCCTACGATTTTCAAAGATCGTCTTCAACAACTGATGACCACACTGGACACAGAAAACCTGACGGTCCTCCTCGGAGATTTCAATTTTGACCTGCTGGACACCCCTAACCATGACATCCTCCAGCTGATGGCTCACCACGGTTTCAGCCAGTGTGTAACCGGACCAACGACTGGCCAAGGATCACTGCTGGACCACGTCTACGTCAACCAGCCAGTCACTGTACATGTGGATGTCGTGGACACATATTATTCAGACCACGATATCATTTGCGTCTCTCTGCAAATGTGACTTTTCACCTATGATGAGATGTATTCCTACTTCTAGTTCTTGTATATTATACACAATTATCACTGGTTCATGTATGACTGCACACGCTTAGGTCAGATAGAATACTACGTTTTATTTTCGGCTGATGTATTGTTAGTAACATCTAGTTCATGTATTGTGTTTCAATAGGAGTATATATGGTGTTGTAAGTCTTCTCAAATTATTCTCAACGCAAACAAAAGTTTCAAAATTAATAAACAAAATCAGAGGTATTAATCTTCATGCATTTGGCCTTGATGTTTCAATGGTAATGTTCAGGGAACTTGTTTCACGAACGTCCGGTTTTGGACATGTATGTTCAGGTACTTGTCCAAACAATTAATAAAATACATATCAACAGAACAACCATTTCTGTGTCTTATATCTTCGCAGCACATACAGTCCAAATTGTATCAAATACCACTACATGGTTTTCTTTCGAAATTAATAAATCAAGGCTGATGTTCATACATAATTCTTTTGTGATGTTTACCACAATATCTGGTATCAAGTTACATCAATTTACTGTTCCCCACACTCTCATGCCAAGTACCAAAAAGTGGCTGCGGCGAAGGTATGCGCTCTACCAAGTGCCCGTTCTAGTTGGTTTATGAATTGCTATATTAAATGAAATGTATGTATATATAGTCTTAGAATTCAGTGCATTAGATATGCACAAATAACAGCAAACACAGAGGGGAGCTGCCAGTTCACTGTGCACATTTTAATTATTTTAGTCTGTTGAAAAATGTTAGTATTGAATTGTGTGCCCTTGTAGAAAATGACATTCTTAATTGTGTCAATTTGATGGAAAAACATAAAGTCTATTGTCAATAATTCAATTAGTGTGGTAGCCTGAGGTGCACATTTCTTTTATTTTTTTTGCAGGACTTTTAATTCAAACCGACCATTTGTACTATCACGATTGATGCCCTATTCCTACTGTTTATTGGATGCATACAGTTTAAAGATGCAGTAATTTACAGAACATACAGGATGTGCATTATTCTCTCGAAGCGCTGCTGTTGTCTTAAACCAGCTTCACCCCTCACTTCCTGAACCTGTCGAGAGACAGCAGTCGACTTCCTCTCGCAGAGATCTGAAGAGCTGCTGTCAGTCGAGGGCTTCCACCCTGTACCACCACAACACTGTCTCCATGGCAACAAGTACCCTCAGACCTATATGAAATGCATATGATGGAAGCAGCGTGGTGTGTCTCTGTGTACTATTAAAGTGATGTAGAGTGAAGAGACGCAGGAAGAAAGTCAGAGGATAAACAAGGTAGGTACACAAGCTGCTCCACCAAAATGCCGTTTGCATTTTCTTCTCATGTTGGCTAAATATAACTTTTTTAATTATCTTGTGTTTAAACAGGATTTCTCTATATGTTTTTTTCTTTTTCTTCCTTTCATTTTTCTGAAAAAAATGTCTTTGCGGCCTCAGGCTGGAGGGTTAGTCAAGATGTTCTCTCCAGTCCTAAACCTTCTGATTGCACTCTGCATGCATTCAGAGGAGAGTACAGACCCCTACACATACACCAGTGTGCATGCAGCCTGTAATTACATGCTGTTACGTTGGCGGCCCCACAACGTGTCAGTCAGGCGGCCGTTCGCTGCAGCACTTCCAGTAATCACTCAGAAATACAAGTTTTACACACACAGATGTGGCAGGAAAGTTAAGTTTCAACCTGAACCCGGTTCAATTTCTGTGAAGTGTACTCGTCGTACAGCAAGATGTAAGACACTGATTGTCTCTTCACTCCTTTTATACGCAGCCGCTCTCTCTCTCTTTCTCTCTCTCTCTCCCTCCCTTTGAGCTTTAAGAAGGAAGACAACAATCAAAAGTCTCCACCAGCTCCAAAATTAACGGTATAAGTGTGGCTAAATTGATTAAAGTTCCCGGGAAGAAAACCAAACTGACCCGCCCTTTGTCTCTTATCGGGGTTGACAGCGTTGAAGCCTCCTCCACCACCCCAAACGCAAACAAACGCTTTCTCCATGACTTCAGAGGGAGGAATTAGATAAGTCAGGGGCCATCCTGCGAGGGAGCAACAAGCTCATTTTCTCTCACAAACAAACTGTCAAAAGAGGCGTTTTTATACGGCGACCGTAGGGCTCTGGGGTCATCATCAACGTCACGACTTTAAAGAGAAGTGCTTTGTTCAGCTGCGCAGTGGCTGGGTGTTGAGAAAAGAGCCCTTCAAATGGTTTTTCAATTATTACAATGAGACTCTCAGTCTCTCCATCCATCCATCCATTATCACCCGCTTATCCAGGGTCGGGTCGCGGTGGCAGCAGGTTCAGCAGGCCGACCCAGGCCTCCCTCTCACCCGCAACACTTTCCAGCTCATTCTGGGGGATCCCGAGGCGTTCCAAGGCCAGCCGGGAGATATAATCCCTCCAGCGTGTCCTCGGTCTTCCCCGGGGCCTCCTACCAGTTGGACGTGCCCAGAAAACCTCTAATGGGAGGCGTCCAGGAGGCATCCTGACTAGATGCCCGAACCACCTCAGCTGACTCCTTTCGACACGAAGGAGCAGCGACTCGACTCCAAGCTCCCCCCTGATGTCCGAGCTCCTTACCGTATCTCTAAGGCTGAGCCCGGCCACCCTACGGAGGAAGCTCATTTTGGCCGCTTGTATCCGAGATCTCGTTCTTTCGGTCACGACCCAGAGTTCGTGACCATAGGTGAGGGTTGGAACGTAGACCGACCAGTAAATGGAGAGCTTTGCCTTCCGGCTCAGCTCCCTCTTCACCAAGACGGACCGGTACAGCGCCTGTTTTACTGCTGCAGCCGCACCGATCCGCCTGTCGATCTCCCGCTCCACCTTACCCTCACTCGTGAACAAGACTCCGAGATACTTGAACTCCTTTGCTTGGGGTAGGCAGTTTGCCCCCACCTGGAGGGAGCAATCCGCCGGTTTCCGGCAGAGCACCATGGCCTCAGATTTGGAGGTGCTAACTCTCATCCCTGCCGCTTCGCACTCGGCTGCAAAACGCCCCAGTGAATGCTGGAGATCACGGTCCGAGGAGGCAAACAGGACCACATCATCCGCAAACAGCAGAGAGGTGATCCCGAGACTCCCGAACCGGATCCTCTCCACCCCCTGGCTGTGCCTAGATATCCTGTCCATGAAGGTCACGAACAAGACCGGTGATAAAGGGCAGCCCTGGCGGAGGCCAACACCCACCGGGAACGTGTCTGACTTACTACCGAGAAAACGAACACAGCTCCTACTGCAGGTGTACAGAGACCGGATGGCCCGTGCCAACGGGTCCGGCACCCCATACTCCCGCAGCACCCCCCACAAAAACCCCCGAGGGACCCGGTCGAAAGCCTTCTCCAGGTCTACAAAGCACATGTAAACTGGTTGGGCAAACTCCCAGGACCCCTCCAGTAATCTTGCGAGGGTAAAGAGCTGGTCCACTGTTCCACGACCGGGACGGAATCCGCACTGTATAAGCTTTTTCCCGGGAGGCTGAGCAGTGTGATACCGTGATAGTTCGAGCACACTCTCCGGTCCCCCTTCTTGAAGATGGGAACCACCACCCCGGTCTGCCAGTCCATGGGCACTGTTCCCGACCCCCATACGATACTGAAAAGGCGTGTCAACCAAGACAGCCCAACAATGTCCAGCGCTTTCAGCATCTCAGGGCGGATCTCATCCACCCCTGGCACCTTGCCACCAAGGAGCTTTTTGACTACCTTAGCGACCTCTGCCAGGGATATGGGTGAAACCACCCCAAAGTCTTCCGGCGCTGCCCCCTCTCCGGGGGACATGTTGGCCGGGTTTAGGAGTTCCTCAAAGTGCTCTTTCCACCGGGTCAGCAGTTCCCCCCCCCCCTGCTGAGAACAGCCTGGGGTAGACCCTGCTTTCCCTTCCTGAGCCGTTGGATGGTTTGCCAGAAATTCCTTGAGGCCAACCGAAAGTCCTTCTCCATGGCCTCCCCGAACTCCTCCCATGCCCGAGTTTTAGCCTCCGCGACCATCGCCGCTGCAGCCCTTCTGGCCCGCCGGTACCCGTCAGCTGCTTCAGGACCAAAAGGCCTCCTTCGTCAGTTTGACGGCTTCCCTCACCCCCGGTGTCCACCACCGGGTTCTCGGGTTGCCGCCACGACAGGCACCGATGACCTTCCGGCCACAGCCCCGAGCAGCCGCGTCCACAATAGAGGCTTTGAACAAGGTCCACTCGGATTCCATGTCCCCAGCCTCCCTCGGGATTTGTGAGAAGTTCTTCTGGAGGTGGGAGTTGAAGACCTCCCGGACAGGATCCTCTGCCAGACGTTCCCAGTTCACCCTCACTACACGTTTGGGCTTGCCAGGTCTTTCTAGCCGAGTCCCCCGCCATCTGATCCAACTCACCACCAGGTGGTGATCAGTTGACAGCTCTGCTCCTTTCTTCACCCGAGTGTCCAAGACATACGGCCGCAGATCAGATGATACCATTACAAAGTCGATCATTGATCTCCGGCCTAAGGTGTTCTGGTACCAGGTACACTTATGAGCCACCTTATGTTCGAACATGGTGTTCGTTATGGACAAACTGTGGCTAGCACAGAAGTCTAACAACAAAACACCATTCGGGTTCAGATCGGGCAAGCCGTTCCTCCCAATCACGCCCCGCCAGGTTTCTCTGTCATTGCCCACGTGAGCGTTGAAGTCTCTCAGGAGAACTATGGAGTCGGCAGGCGGCGCCCTTTCCAGGACCCCTCCCACCGACTCCAAGAAGGCCGGATACTCCGAAATGCTGTTCGGCGCATAAGCACAAACAACAGTCAGAGCCTTACTCCCCGCAACCCGTAGGCGCAGGGAGGCGACCCTCTCGTTCCCCGGGGAAAACTCCAACACAGCGGCGCTCAGCCGGGGGCTCGTGAGTATCCCCCTCTCGCCCGGCGCCTCTCACCCTGGGCAACTCCAGAAAAGGACAAAGTCCAACCCTTCTCCAGGAGCTTGGTTCCAGAGCCCATGCTGTGCGTGGAGGTGAGCCCAACTATATCTAGCTGGTACCGCTTCACCTCCTGCACCAGCTCCGGCTCTTTCCCCGCTAGTGAGGTGACGTTCCACGTCCCTAGAGCTAGTCTATGCCGCCAGCGATCGGCCCGCCCAGGTCTCCCGCTTGGCCCGCCGTCCGGTCTACATAGCACCCGACCCTGATAATTCTCCCTGCGGGTGGTGGGTCCACAGGGTGACTGCTGCTCCATGATGTTTTTTCGGGCTGAGCCCGACCAGGCCCCATGGGCGAAAGCCCGGCCACCAGACGCTCGCCGACGAGCTCCCCTCCTGGGTCTGGCTCCGGGAGGGTGCCCCGGTTTCCCTTGTATGGGCAAGGTAGCTTCAGTCCGTGGGCTACTTATCATCAGGGTTTATTGAACCGCTCTTAGTATGGGCTCTCCCCCGAGACCTGTTTGCCTTGGGAGACCCTACCAGGGGCTGACGCCCCGGACAACATAGCTCCCAGGATCACTGAGCCACTCAAACTCCTCCACCACGTTAAGGTGGCGATTCATAGGAGGTTGTCATAGGAGATGACAACAACAGAGACTCTCAGTCTCTGTTGTTGTCATCTCTCTCTCTCTCTCTCTTTCTATATATATAAATATATATTCACGTTTCTCCCTCAGCAACAAGCTGCCATATTTAGATTAAATCAGGTGAAAAAGCAATAACCCTCAAAATTAGTTTTTAATGATATCAACACGCTGCATCTCTTGTCACCAGCCACCACCTCGTTCTCCCACACCTGCCAGCCTCCCTAACCAGGTGGAAGAGATAGTGACACTAAGAGTCGGAAATGCACACACACACAGGTCTCACTCTGCCACGAACTATAGCCACATGCAATAATGACTGGATCTTTACTATCTAAATATTGTTTTTGTTTTAGTGGGCTGGTAACCAGTGGGCTGGGGGTCCCAGTGGGCTGGTGACCAGTGGGCTGGGGGTCCCAGTGGGCTGGTGACCAGTGGCAGCACGAGGTCTCAACAAGTGGCAAAGGGCTAAAAAGTGATGCCAATGCAGAAGTGCAAAAAACTGCATTTCACCAAATGTCCGCCATGTTTAATTGCACAATTTTACAGCCTAGTGAATTTCTATATGACTCACCACTTTATATTATATTTAGACTTTAAATGATCCATAATTAAAGATGTGGCTGCTATAAGTGACAGGTGGGTGCCTTTACAGCCTCTAGCTATAATTTGAGTCATTAAACTTAACCTTGGCCATGTTAGTGCCTTTTGAAAAAGAAATGTCATGCAGATTCGGACATACCATGGCTTGCTGTGCGGTTATTTATACAGCGGGCTTCCCGCTGGCCCATGTGCGGGTGCTGGATGAGTGACTCATGACCTCTGTATCAGTTTCCAACGAGATACCAACGTCTATTGTTTGTATACGGGTCTAACTTGTAACGGCAGCAACAGAAGGTTTGCTGATGCGGTGGGCACTCAGGGTGGTCCGGGATCAATCGTGATAACTGAATGTGGAAGTATATAAATGATGATGATTCAATTTCACATTGTGCTATTCAGATTCAGTTATTAATGCAATTATTCAAGTTGAGCAACTCAAATATTAATTATTCAAATTCAGTTACTTGTGACATATTTAGACATTTTCAGTATCTCCATATATTTATCTCACATTTCTGACAACAAACAATGTCTCCCTTTAGTCCTTCTAGTGTCTTCCCCAGGTATTTTCCTCATTTACTGGAAAACCTCTCTGAACTCTCTGGGAACCTACCCAGCTCTACCCTCCGGTTTCCCTGGAGATCCTTCCCCAACAACCCCCCGAGGCGGTGTGGGTGTAGAAACAGTGCAAGGACAGTTGACGTGCACCTGCAGCGAGATGCTGAGCAAAAACTGTTTCTATGCCGGGGGAAAATCAGGTTACAACTACACACACGCTCACCTACACACACACACACACACTCAAAGTAAAGAAACACCCACGGTGTGTGCCCGCCTGGTGTTATTATTTAAAGAATTGTTGTCTCATAGGTTAACACATACAGGAAGCCCTGGGTAACGAGGCCTCATTTGCATAGTTTTGTAATTTGCATATCACCTGTGTCATTTACTTTTGAGGCTGATGAGTATGAAACGGTCTATGACCTGTAAGCCTAAGAGGTGGATGGCAGTTCCCCGACTGCCAGGAACCTCGGTGTGACACTCGACAGTCAACTCTCCCTGACTGCCAACATTACCGCAATAACACGCTCCTGTAGGTACATGCTGTACAACATCAGGAGAATACGACCTCTTCTCACTCAGAAGGCGGCACAGGTTCTGGTCCAGGCTCTGGTCATCTCACAGCTAGACTATTGCAACTCCCTCCTGGCAGGTCTACCTGCTAATGCCATTCGACCTCTACAGCTCATCCAGAATGCAGCTGCTCGACTGGTCTTTAACCTCCCGAAATTTACCCACACTACTCCGCTCCTCCGCGACCTTCACTGGTTACCGGAGGCCGCTCGCATCTGCTTGAATGGAACTTACTTATGGTATTTTTGTAGTTTGGGCTTTCTTGAAGAAACGTTAATTTCTTGATTTTTTTTGTTCTGAGTTTGTACTCATGGTTTAATGCACTTATTGAAAGTCGCTTTGGATAAAAGTGTCAGCTAAATGACATGTAATGTAATGTAATGGATGATGGGTGGTGCTGAGGCGGGCCAAATGAAGCCACCTAGCTCCAAACTACCAAAATGGAGCTTTAGTTCAGACAGGAAGACCATACCCCTCAAGCCCGCCATTTATTCCTCATACGTCTGCCAATCATTTCTCACACACGCTCACTCATTGTTTACTCGCTGTCATTGTTCTGCGCCGTCAATCATGACACCAGCTGTGTAGATCAGTCTCCAATAAGCACAACATAACAATGACATGGTTAGCGAATCATCTCGCTGCTGTCTCATTTAAATATATGTCTCTCTACCTTCAGTTCTTTCATGCTGCTGTTACGCACCCCTCCACCTCCCCATCTCCGCCCAGTATTCACGGATCCATCAGCTTCATCAACTCATCATTCTATCAGCTCATCAGCACCACCAGGTCCGGACTCCACGGGGGATCTATCTTATTGATGATCGGGGCAGTCAGCCCTCAATTTCAAAATCTCCCCATAGTCCAATCGCCAATGACTCTGAGACTTCATCATTTCATATCATCTGTTAACAATAAACATGATCCTTTCTTCATCTAACTGGTCGCTCCCTGATTAAACTAACTAAGGCTAACAAGCAGCCTGGTGATATGCTCCTCTGTGTTGCTATCGGGTTAAAGTTAACCCTACCGCCGTGTTGCTCCCGGTTGAAGGCGTCTCCCGGTGCTAACATATAAATATAACTAATAAAATTACTCAATTCCTGTCAGCGCCTTCAATTTGTGCACTAATATTAACGTTATTCACTATGGCACACGTCTCCTTTCTTTTTGCCAGAGTCTTCTATTCTGTCGGTGTATAGAAAAAGAGTCACGCTTAAATGGCGCTGTCAGATATTCCAGCTGAGTTTCATGGATATTACAATTATTATCTTGTTGAAAACTGTACAAAGTTCATCCAGCAGCAGTACATTATCCAACGACCACATTTGGGCGAGCAGGATGCCCGGCGTACAACGCACAGCAAGCCACATTATTTTTCCGATATTTTTTTCATGAAGAAATCTCCAAAAGGTACCAACACCACAAACATTACATTACATTACATGTCAAACATGACTCCAAGGTTAAAATCTGTAGCTCAATTTGGCCAAGCAGACAGCACCTACCTGTCAAATGGCCGCACCCTTAATAATGCATAACTCCAAGACTTACAATCCTTTAAACAGATGAGTTATATAAAAAATCCCTGACTTAGATTCATTCTCTCCTGAACAACGACAATACTAGCCTTACTATAATCCTTACTCTAACTTTAACCCCACCCAGAGCAAAAGGTCGTACAAATTGTGAGGACATAACTCTGATAACAGATATATTGTGGGTAAGTCTTCCTTTTGTTGACAACAATGGTTGAAAAGAATGGGAGAAAATGCAGATCCCAATTATAGAAATCCTAATTTTTTTGGGTGGAGTCCTGGTTTAAAAAAGAAAATTAACGTATGATTTTGTTTTGTCTTTTATCCTCATCCCAAAGGCTGTAAAAAAGAATTGGTCCATTGGCTCCTGTGCCCCCTCATGGTTATTTTGCTTTCTTCTTTATTAACTGACTCAAGAGTTGCCTTAATTAGGAGCAGGACGTTGTTTTGTTTGTTTGCAGGTGGCAGCAGATCTATCAGCTATCAATCAATCACTTGCTGGGTGGCCGATGGGAACTAAGCCCACCCGCACATCAAAACATTGAAACAAACACAAAACTGAGTGAAGGCAGAACAAATAACTTTGCAAGTTTCTATTTTTCTTGTTTAAAGTTATGATTTTCCTTTACAGGAGCATTTGTTCTGCCTACAATTTTGGCCTCATGTTTGTGATTTAGATTCACATTCACAGGTTGTGCTTTTTGTTTGTTGAGGCTGTAGTCTGCAGCCTACCCGGAAACTTGTCAACATTTTCTTAATCATCATTTGCAGCATTAACTACTGTATGAAGTAAGAAATCCCTCCCTGCCATCTTGACAATATTTTCATCGTAGTTCATCCATCGTAGTATAATTTGAATGGGAACGTAGATGGTCATTCCTTCATCAAGGTAAGTCCAATTTTGCACAAAGACCGATCTGTTCTGTGTATTGCCAGAAGCACAGATTTCAGAAAGTAATGATATTAAAGATGAAATCACACAAACACAGTAGATGCCTTTGACTCGTTGGTTCTTGGCCCCTAATAGCTGTTGAAACATCAGTGGAGATCTAGTACAGTATGAGAAAACATAGTATTCTAATATTCTCGTGCAAATTAAACCGTCTCCTTAAATGTATCTGTTGTATCACAGTTTGAGCAATTAGAAAAAAAAACGTAAGTGTTTTTTTTATTATTAGACAGTGCAGCAGTCCTGTTGCTGCTCGTGGTTTGCATCTAAGCACTCTGTGTGCATTTGTCAGAGGAAGCACTACATTTACAGACATGTAAATATAGTGCTGTAATAACTGATGCAGATGGAACTTATGTTGGGTTTGGTTCATTTGATGCCATGGTAGCTCTTTTGTAACGTACTATTGTTCTTACTCCTATCACAGAACACAACCAAAGGCGTCAGATTAGTCAGAAGATTGCCCAGGAAAAGAAACGGTTACTTTATGATGACCAAATAATGCTTGCCTTGCAACGGACAGAAGAAAAGCATGTGTGAAGGTTATGAGTCAGCACTCTCTAGGACTCTGTAGCAAAGGTCCCGTTACTGATGCTGCGAGTTTCAGTAAGCACACAGAAAGGAATTAAGTGTTTTCTTTGTGCACTTTAAAATGCATAGGTCAAACCATTTCGAAGTGAACACGCAATCATGCTAGTAGTATTGGCTCAAAAGCTAAAGCAATCCAATTATGGCGTGTCAAATTTGACTTTGTATTTAAGACCTTTAACATAAATAAGTTATCTCGGATAAAATGTTTAGATTGATGGTCAATCCATTACTCTTCATTCATCATCATCTCTTCATGTGTGGAATCTATGATTTATAGGCTATCTGAACGGATTCACAGAGGTCCAAGGGCCTCATCGGTCTACTTAAAAGAAGACTGCAATACCTCAGACTTAAACTGCAGACTGTAGCTGGCACCTACAGACAGACTCCGACTGGTAATGTGTCAATTATGGCAAATGCCAGCCACATCAACAATGCAATTAATGAAATATTTGAGTTTCTAACAACTTTGGGTTCACGCTATTATAAGATTACATTTACAGAATATATATAAATGAATTCATTATATACATTCCACTTTGTTCTGTTTGATGCTTAAAGCTAACGCTGCTCCCCTGCCACCTCTGAGCCATGGTAATAATATATTCCTTCTCGTCTTTCCATTCCTTTCTCAAACATTCACTTTTTCTTCCTTTTGGTCTTCTTCACCTCTCAGCCCTGTGGCTTCTCATTGTGGTCTCTCTTTGTTAATATTCTGAGTATCCCGTCAGGTTTGACCTCAGGGCAAGCCTCTGAAAAGATCTAATTTTGATGGGGAGGTATCAATAATTCCCTCATAGAGTTGTAAAGTAGGGGGTAATAAAACACTAGTCTAGACACACACCACACACATGCACTGCATATAGTGCAAGTAAACATGTTTACAAAAGCATACTGCATGTGCACAGAGGGGTGAGTTTTGGGACGGGGGCAGTGAGCAGTTAATACATGATTGCAAGGGTGGGTACAATCAATTAGGACATCCTAATCCTACTTCTGTACTGTGTGTGTGTGTGTGCGTGAGTGTGTGTGTGTGTGTGTGTGTGTGTGTGTGTGTCAGTCTTTGTCTACGATGAAAGGAAGCGTGTGGTTTGATTGTGGTGTTGGGGGATGTTCCATAAAATCACTGGCGTGGGCATGGTGATCATTGAGAGCTCCTAATTATCAGGCTGTGGTGTTGCCAGGTTACTAAGCCTAACATTTATAGGCTTCATAATTCCCAAGCTAGAGTCCAAGGGATTTAATTAGTAATCTATACAATCATATATGATATACAAGCAGATCTCACTCCCAAAGTGCCACAGTTTAGTCAGCGCTGCTTGGCATCTGCACCAACACACAGAGGCACCCATTAGCAACGCAACAGGCTTGCAACTAACTCCAATGAAAACACAGCGGCGTCCGTAGTTCACACTCAGTGCAAATAGCATCGGTGGCGACGTTCACATTTGCTATTGCTAATCGTTGAAAAGGAAAACAAAAAGAGAAAACATAAAAGTCTCAGTCTAAGAGGATATTGCTATCATGTCTGCAGCGTATTGGTTGGAGATGTAGTGGGATGAGAGAACTGTGTGTGTGTGTGTGTGTGTGTGTGGGTCGGTGGGTGTTAAGATGGGCATCACTGTAGGCCATAAAGGCCTGGGCCGTTTATTTAAAGAGCCACTAAAAATGTTGAAGCCGTGATAATGGCTGCAGGGCCGAGGGATGACATTTTGACAAACATAGCTTATTATAGAAATGGTTTTATCAATGTGTTTATAGTGCCATGCACGTTTCTGATCGTGTTTGAGTGTGTGCGCGCGCGGATGTGTATAAAGGGCTGTGTAGATGTGAAAATATATGTGCTGAACTGTGACGGAGTACCTCTTCTTGTGTGTGTGTGTATCTTGCCACTAGCCCATTGAATTGCTAGAACGGGGAGAGTGAGAAAGACAATAACCACTAAATGTGCTTGTTTTCCCTCATTTATTTTCTGAAGTGGGAAGATGGAGGGGGAGGAGATGGAGTGAATAATCTAATGGCTAAAAACTAAAGATAGAACGAGGGAGGGGTGGAGGAATAGAGGAGGAGGGACGGCCAATTGAAGCATAATAACTTTTATACATCTTGTTTTTCTTTCTGTCTGCAACTTTTCCACTCTTAGGTTACTTGAACTATAGGAGGCATGGGCTTTTCAGACAGTCTGCCACATAGACACACACACACACACACACACACACACACACACACAGCCTCACGAACAGATAGAGATAGACATGCAGGCAGTCACGTTAACACACACACAAACACTGCATGAATCTTGCAATAACTGCTATGGCAACGTAAATACAAAGCCATTGCTGCCAGCTCTGTTAGCAAGAGTGCCATATAATTTTAATGTCTTCCCTATTGTGTGTGTGTTTATAGGAGGTGAGGTAGCATTAGTATTGTTATTGCCACATTATTGAAGCATCATTACCAATTATCACAGTGCCATGTCAGGGTGTTGCAGTGTGTGCGTGTGTCTCTGTGTGTGTGTGTGTGTGTGTTTGTGTGTGTGTGTGTGTGTGTGTGTGTGTGTGTGTGTGTGTGTAGGTCTAGGTGCGTGTGTATGTGTGTGATCCATACACATGAATTAGTCTCCCATCTCGGTGGAATAGCTGATCATTCATTTGTGTTGTGACTGTCATGATTTCCCCTGTTGAGCTGTCAGATGATGTCAGACAGTCACAGGTGTTTGGGCTCCTAATGCTGACAGTGTTTTTTTAAAGTTGGGGCTTTTGTGGGCCATTAATCTGTCTACATCTCTGTCTATGTTCTTTGTTATACCTGTCAGTATCGCTCATCCACTTGCATTCTCTCCCTGTGCGTCCTTATGAAAAGATGCGTCATCCTCAGTGAGTACATTCCCTGAGGATCAGTGGTGTCACTGGTGACAGACAGATCCATTTCAGCATTTAAGAAACGGCCACTTAACAGCGTCTGGAGTTAAATCAGAATAAGCTAAACATATCTGCCCAGAAGCAGTCCTCAAGGCCAGAAAGCATCGCTGGCAGAGGTCAGAAGAGAATGGAGAGACTTGTTCAGTGAACAGGTGGCCTGCAAATATGCATAGAACCACTTTATATAACAATGATGCTCTGAAGGGCATCTCAAAGCACAGAACTCATTCAATATTTAGGGAAAGAGACAGCAGAGTTCTGGATGTCCCACGATTTATGACTTCTTGCTCTCAACTAGACTGTTTTTTTATGGTTTAGCTGAGTGAGTAGTTGGTATAAATGTATAGATCCATCCTATCTGATGTGATGAATATTTTCTGGGCTCACAATAGGTGCATTTAGATTATTCGATAGTCTGTCATGTAACAAATAATCAGGTTAATTTTATAAAACACAATACACTGATATTATTTCTTATTCTCCCTTTTATTGTGTTCTCGACCTTTTCGAAGCTCTGCTCTTTACAACATAATTGCACAACAAATTGCGTGAATATAATATCTCGTTTATAAAGAAAAATTAAATGGGGCAGCTTGAACGGCCACGACGTCAGTTAGTGTAGTTTGCCCACCCTGTGAGATAAGGCTCTTCGACAGGAAGTAGAATGTGGCAACAAAGGCCAACACTGATCATATTGTGAGCTAATGCACTACAGCAGCCACAGAAAGACACATCAAAAGAGGAGAAACCAGGCTAAACCCAGCAAGTGGACAGAGGCGGAAATCCTTTGAAAGGCTTAAATTGGGAAAAACAACTTCCTAAATTATATGTTTACTTTGTTGAGCGAGTTGATATTTTGACTGGAGTGACCCAATTGGATTATCCATCTGGGCACTAAAAATATAGGCTAATTTCATGCATTTTATATACACTTGGGCAGTATGTGGCATGCCCATTCATAAATACCCTATATCTTGGCTCCCATCGCAGAGGACTGTTGATTTGTTTATTAATATTGGTATACCAAACAATTTGATAGAAGTGGACTTTTCAGACATTGCACCTTGTCAAGTGTTCATCGAGTAAACAATTTGACCTGACAGTGACCTTAGAGAAAGGATGGGCACCAAACGCATGAGCAAACATTCTTAGGGTGCTATGATTATCCACAGTCTGATGGCAGTAGGGGGAACACTTTCTAGTTGTAGGTGGATCAACATCATTATCCTTCAGCCCTTCTGCAAAAACAGAGACATTCTTTGTGAGCGCTGGATGCCCGATAAGCAACACAGGATCTGGAACTGGATGTTCTGAATGCTAGAAGGCCACATTACTTATTGTATTTGTTCCAGCGGCAAATACATGACTAGTAAGATTTATAAGTAGATCAAAAGGTTATTTTTTTCCAATTGTGTTGGAAAAGGATAGATTGTCCAAAGCTGAAGCCATTACGCTTCAAAATTGCTGTTTATTTGGGCAAAGGTGCACAGCATAGCACAATATAGTGTATTTAAATCACATTAATTTCAAGTGTGGTTCTGTATGTATCTCTCTCCATCTCTCTTTCCTCTCTCGTCCTCTCTGTTGTACACATATATACAAGCACATGTAGCGCGCGCACGCACACACACACACACACACACACACACACACACACACACACACACACACACACACAGTGTAGCTGTCAATTCTTCTTTTCCCATAAGATTATTAGAAATGCATTTCCATTTCCCTGCAGAGCACTTCCTGTCACGCTGTCCCAAAACGTACAGGATCGGGGTTTGATTTGAATCTAGTGTACTTCACGTACCTCTTTCGGTGTACACAGTAAAATCTGAAGTGTGAAATTAACTTGTATAGTGTTAAAATTAACACTATGCCAGTGTTTATATAATCCACTCAAATTCAGAGTTAAAGTTACACTTTGGATAGTGTTAATATGTTAACTCTTTCATAGTTTTAAATATCTAACACTCACAGTGTTGTATTATGATACATAAAAGTGTATTTTTTACACTAAATTGTGTTGTTTCCTTTCACTAAAAGTGTTAACATCCAACACTCACGGTGTTGTCTTATGACACATGAAAGTGTATTTTTTTTTACACTAAATTGTGTATTTGGGTTTAGATTAGTTCAAATGTGATGTAGCAGTGAATAAATACAACAAATCATTTAAACAAATGTTTCCATTTATTCAGAAAATGTATTCCAAGCACCATGGGTACAACTTAACTACATACCGTATGCACATTTAGAAAGAAAATAAAGGTACAACATGTGCTTGACATCAGTGTTTTTGTTTGATGTGTTTTTGACATCTGTTTGTTTTTAGGGTCCCACCTCATCAACACACTTGTGGTTCTTGAGGGATCTTTGCCAAATGCTACAGGTAAAATATCCCCAGTGCAGCCAAAGCAAAGGTTTACATTTGTCACTGCTGGAGGCACAAATGTTGTTGTTTGAATTGCAGCTAGATGCTGTATGTCACTTTGTCACTTGAAGGGGAAAATAATGTGTTTTTCAATGCAATAACCAAACAAAATAAATCACATCTGCCTTTCACACTCACACACAAGAACAACGAAATTACACTTTGGCATTCTGTCGTTTGGACTGTATAATCCTCATTGATGACACAAATATATTTGCTGATCAAGTGGTGTATTGGCTAATGATTTTCAAAAGGAAGTAACAGAAATGCTACATTTGACTGTACGTTTAATTAAAAGATAGTTGGGAACTGCAAGGTAAGACGTTCAATTCAATAGAGTGGAATTATGCTCTGTTTGTTACGTGAAATATTGGTGATAACAGGATTCATTCTGCAGATGGTCTTCATTTGTTACACACTGTCTTTTCACTCAAACACATTTCAACTCCCCTCCAAAACACAAATACCATGTTGAAGAGATTTAGCTTGAGTTGTTCGAGAGCTGTTGATAATTACAGACACTCCATAGGAATAATTTATTTAATTGGAGAAAACAAGGTTGTGTGATAAATTTATTGAGCCAATTACAATCCAACAGAATACACATTGGGTTGTTTCAGGATTTAATGCTGTGAAATAGTAGCAGTAAAAGCTAAAAGCTTTTAATAAGTGTGTGGGCTGATGTGTTTTCTTACTACACTGGTTGCAATGCTGGTCAGCAGCTGGATCAGGTATTAGTATATTTGAGTAGCCAGACCTATCTCCATACTTGGTTTTAGCAGTGTGCCGGTGGGCTGGCTTAACCCATCATAATCCCACACTAAGTGGAAACAAACGCTCTGGGTTACTTTTATTTCACAATCGTCTTGGGCGATGCTAAGCCTGGGATGGAGCCACTGTGCCTTTGCAAAAATATTTACAGAAGGAACATTTGCAAGTGGGGAGGCGAGCCATGGAATTAACATATTTTAATCACCTTTAACAAATTTAAAAACGTTTGTCAAATCTATGAAATGTCTTTTACTGATAAAAAAAGACAACTAGGCCTAGAGATGTAGCCTGCCTATATGTGGACTCATTAACACAATTGAATGGCTGCATGTGGTTCTTGCAGAACCTTATTAAATCTTTAGAACCATTGACGCAAATGACCAAGTAGTCCGAACTTATCGCACGGTCCAAATGTTACTTTTACATTTTCAGCTTGGAGGTTGTTGTTGTTTTTTTACAAAGCAAAGTGAAAATGGTGACACGCAGATAACTGAAGGAGCTGATAAGTGTGAAACGTGGCTTATAGGCACAGTTTTCATCCTGTGAGTCAGACTAGGGTATCTGTAGTCATAACAGTGGCTTCACAGCGACCCAGCAAATGTAGCAAAAAAGCAACGCAAAACCTCAAGGCTTGACTATGCGGTGGCATAGTCAAGCACCATAAACATTACCTGCTTAAAATCGGCATATTAGCATTGTCCTTGTGGGCATTCTAGCCTGCTGACATCAGCATTTAACTCAAAGCACAACAGCCTCACATAACTGCAATCATGGCTGTAGACTATAATCTTGTTGTACAAGAGCTATCCTTGACATTCACTACGCCATGTAAATTAACAATGTTCAACTTGAATGAGACACTTTAAATTCATGTTCAATTTAACTGCAACTACAAAATGTTTTTAGACATTTTTTGGGACTCAAGTACCAAACTCATGTTAATTACCATGTTGAAAATATCAAAACAGACACATGAGATCCCCATCTGAAGAACAGAAACTACTCTATGAATATTGAATGTGTGGCCAGTGTAGCTGGCAGTGGAATAATTAGACAAAAGATGCATTTGAATATAAATAATGTGTATATATATATATATATATATATATATATATATATATATATATATATATATATATATATATATATATATACATATATATATATATATAATGGTGACCGACCCATTGCACATGTATTGGTTTGGCTAAATGCGCCATGAGCATTAACTGAACCGTTTCACCCTAATCACAGACGAAGGCAAGGCATCACTGTTTTGTTTTCGTATCAAATAGCAGCAAGGTGGAGAAACGGAGAGAGAGAGAGAGAGAGAGAGAGAGAGAGAGAGAGAGAAAAAGTGTCTATTTTGCTTCTCGGGTGAGTGCAGTTCCCCTTTTGTTTCCTGTGCAAAGCCTGGTGGATTGGAAACACATTTTCAGCCAAAGTATGAACCTCATCCCTGAAGGCTCACACACAAGCACCCCCCACCCCCACACCCCCCACCCACACAAATACACATCGAAAAACTATTTTACTTGACTCTCTCCTCACACACTCTAAAACAGCCAAAGGCCAGTGGTAAACAGCCATTTGCATTGTCTGGCCGTCCTGATAATCAAACTCTAATCAAGGGCTTATAGGATCGTTAAGGCTCGTTAGGGCTCGTTAAGCTCTGATTTATACACTGTGTATGGATGGATCCAACCCACTGCCTTATATTCATGGGGACATTAGGAGATGGACATTGGCATTGTATTGATATATTGCTCTTACATCCTCTAACCAGTTCATTTGGTTTGTATATATATGTGTCTGTGTTCCTGTATTCTTCATCAACAGCTGTGTGTGGAATAGTAATCTTGATCGTATCCTGTAATTTGCTAATTACCTTAATCATCTGTGACACTGTGGATCAAACACACACACACATACAACACAACCACAAATACATTCATCGAAAGATACACACAATACCATGTGAATTCTTCCATTGAGGTGACTCGAATGCAAACTTTAGTGAACTGCCTAAAGACCAAGAGTTACCTTCGTCAGATGCAACAGGCCTACCTTTAAAAAACTAGACACGAATTGTATTTTTAATATATGAGACTCTTAAAAAAAAAAAAAAAAACTACAGTTATGATTATATCTCTAAAAACTGTGCTTTTATAAAACTCCTTTAGACGTTAATTGCAAATCACTCTAATTGGTTTCAACATGAAAACAGCACTGAGAGGCCAAAACTGAGTTGCCATTTATATAGATTGAAAAACAGCACTATGTAGTTATTAGTGGGACCCGAACATCATGCCAACTGTTTTTGTGAACTTTGTCAAAATCCATATTGGCTCAAGTAGCAAGCGACCTAAACTTAATGGTAACTGATGTGTATCACATTGAGGCCTGGCCAGTGCACTCAGGGGTGCTCTAATGGCCTTTTAAGCGTAATGATCGGAACTGAGCATAACTGAATGTGTATAAACCTCTTATTTATCAGTGGAGTTTATCGGGCGATCCTAATGGATGTCTTCTAAAGACATGCTAAATGAGGTGGTTGTTCTTAAAATGTGGTGGTTAAATGGTATTCGCATCTTCCGTTAAATGAAAAGTGAGGGAGAATTTGTTTTATTCGTTTGCTCTGTTTGTTTTTCTCCCATTAGTTTTTCAGCAAGAAGTTTCTCAGAGTTTTGAGGTTGTGGAAGCAGGTGAGGAAAGTGCAAGATACAGGTAAAATTGAGAGGGGAACTCTCCCTTGAGTTGACCACCTGAAATCTACAATAGCAACAAACAAACAAAACAAACCAGCTTAGCTTGCTAGCAATCCTAACATCATTTTGGAGTGGGCGTCACAAGGGTCCTGGGGTTATAAATTGTACCCAGCGCCCTTGGACTCCACGAGGAGTATATAACCTTTTAATTCAACAAGAAAAAGAAAAACACCAAGCTCTTACCCAGCAAAAGGGGATAAGAGAGATGTATGTCTGAGAGTATGTATACCCACGGAGAAGAACAGCTTTTTTCCTCCAAAGCTTCATGGTAAGAGACTTAACAGGATTGCATTGATTTTAAGCCACTCTTCCGCGAGGTGCAATCACAGCACGGAGCTACGAAGACAAGTTTACTTCATTTTTTGCTTTCCTTTTAATGGAGGTTTCAAAGGGGTAAGCAGGTAAATCAAAGAGGACAAAATGTTGGTAAGAAAAAAGTTATAATCAAGCATTTGGTGAAAAAATAGCATTGGCTGAACGACTCATTCTTGTTTTCAGTACTGTTTTATGTCTATCTCCCAAACATGATACACATAAACAGAGCAACAGAGACATGGACTGGGAGTTACATAAGAAATGCCAGTCTGTGCCGTCTCTGTCTCCATCTCTCCCTCTTCAAGTTCCAGTCAATCCGTTGCCGTATGATTTACCTCTCCTTTCTTCATGCTAAGGGTCAGAGTAATTCAGTTGGCTCTCATAATGTCAATGGCGAGCTGGTGGCACACAGCTCACGGTGCTAACAGTACTAACGAGCAAACTACAGCACAGTGTTTAGCTGAGTGGGAATGGCATGACATCACTGTATCTTTACTTAGACAATAGTTGTTCGCTGCTATTGTAATGTTTAATCTTTAAATTTAGTTTTTGAACTAAGTATAGTTGGTCTTCTTCTGCAATTGTTCCTCTAAAACAGCATTACGACCATTATGAGACACTGAAGTAGATGGATATATACATGGGTATCCATAAAATGATAGTTGAAAGCGAGGTTGTAGTGCTTTGTGGTGCCAAAGGACTTCAAAGCCTGAGCTTGTTCCATTGCCTCTCTTCTGATGTTTACAGGGTAGCGGGCTCTCTATAGGTGCAATAATAATGATGTTTTGAGGTCAAGTTTGGACCGCACTAACATATGAAGTGGTTAATAGTAGAAGTCCTTCTAGCTATCAAGCAGCGCTAGAATTGCAGAAGTACGGCGCATGAACAGGTTGTTTATTATGACTACAAGTTATGTAGAATATGCAATTTTGTCAGTGACATAAAAAGTCCACATGAAAAAAGCAAAGAGTTGAGGCTCATCTAAAAATAATGATTAGTATTTTATTGTTCCGCCAAACGGCTTCTAATTGATTGTGTGTGCTTGCTTTACTATCTTGTTCGTCATCTAGCAACCCTTCAGAACCGAGGAGGTCAGCTATCAACAGAAAGAAAAAAGTCCAAAATTCATACTTGCAATCGGTAATTACCAAATGTTAACCCAAATATGAATGTATGTTTGCTATCTAGAATTTTTTATTATTAAAATCATGTTTGAATATTGATTGATTGATTCGATTTGCATTTACAAATCCTACTGCTAAGTATTGCTCTCATGCTATTGCAGTAAACACGTGAAAGGAAAGAAGCCTATTCCTGAGACCCTGTGTTTCACAGTGATTGTAATTAATTTGCTGCTGATTGAACAACAACAGTGTCTCCGGCTACTGCATAATCAGACTGCTGTCAAAATATGAATTCCAATGTGACACGAGACTCAAAACTATTACTAAGTAAGGCACCACGGGCAATTTAGCTTATTAGCTTAAGTTATTAAAGTCAGGTTTGTTTCAGTTTGCGTATTTTACCTTTCAGTGATGGTACTAGTGGAACTATGAGAACATACACATCAATACCAGAGATGTTCTTTTAGCAAGCTTCTTTCTTCCAACATAAGGACTAACACCACTTTTAGTGTGCACATATGATCTGCTCTAGTTCACAGCTCCACTAAACCTGTCTTAGAACATTTATTTAGTCCTAAGTCTACCATGCCAGTATGTCATGTGTAAGTGCCTTCTAGGATTGGTCCATGAGGCACCTTGAGGTGCAAGTAGCAAATGGACTGAACACACCTCTCCCTGTATGGCAGTCTGAGACATCAAAGGCACATCATAGCTAAACATGTCCCCTTATCCATCAAACCATACTCTCATCTCTCAGAACCCAACAATTAATTCTGATGTGGTCATATTACTATACTGAGTCAGTTTCATTCTCGTCAAATATGTCTCGCATTTCAGGATAGCTCGCAATATGATGGCGTCCTTGTAAAAACTATAATAATTGAATCAGCTGACAAAATACATTTGATCTAACACTCAGCCTTCTTCATGTTAATAAAAATGCAAAAACACCAATGACCCAACACACTCATGAAGCATTATGTCCTTTAAAGGATGCTGCTGTTTTGTGGGCAACATGCATCATTCATCTCATGTCCATGAAAGATTCTGCAGACGCTGAAGTTACCCATCGACTGTGTCACTGCTGCTCAGTATTTATATTTATATGCCCAGCCATTATAGGTGTCATAGTGACTTCCGGAATTTAATTATTTAGGAACAGCCACTCACTGTTAGAAAATTAAGTAACATAGGCAAAGACTTTTTCATCAAGTACAATCAAGGCCAACCTAAGTTGAGCCATGAAAAGTGTTGACGCTGGGGAGCAATGGAGTTACTGCCCGATGTACATCGAGAAGATGAACACAGTGGATAAGAAGAAAAGTATTACATGAATGTTTCAGATATTGCGAAAGTATTTTACTCATCTGCCTGATGGCTGAAAGAAATCAGGTCAGTCACATGTGTTTTGTATCTCTGTGACATGGAGGACACCGTCTATCATAAATAAATAACCATATTTAGTTCCAAGCTCCAATTTCACTGCCTCTTTGTCCTTGTATGTGATAAAAAATGTCTGGGATGAATCCATCTAGGATGCCCCAGCTGTCCTGTGTGACTTAGTGTGGATCCTTAAATAACACAGTTAGTAATGTGATTGGTGCTAATGACTGCAGGAAACATGGCCAGGCCGAGCCTGGACGCCTGGGAACAGACGACATTCCTTGTCCCCAGCTGTAACCCTGAGAGGTAAAAAGAGGCTGAAAAGAGGGGCAAAGCTGAATTATGAGATATTTGTTGTTCACCTCGGATGGCTTTTTTTTCTCTCCTCCCACACACTGACTCACTTTCACCCGTGACCTGAAAAAAAACTATTAAATCAGGAGCTATAACATGTCAATACTTAAGATCATACTGCAGACATTATCTATGTGGCTTACCATCACCCAATGTATCAGCCACGGACCAGGCATGGGGATTTGAGGCAGACAATGAGCATGGTTGTCTTTCTTACAGCAGGATTTATCATCATTCATCGGTTTGACAGCCTGGAATCACATCCCTGGAACAGCAATTTTTGTGTGTCTGAGTATGTGAAACGTTATACACACCCAAATGTGTGTTAAACAGCCACCAAAACCCAATCTCGGTTTTAGGAGAGAGGCTTAAACCGTGGTCGCATTACAGTGCACCATCGCTGATCTGCCTCCATTTCTCATGAAATGGCCACATACACACACACAGTCAACCTTCTCATCACTCAAACCGTAACACTGGACAGCAAACAGGATGATGCAACATGTTATGAAAGGAACTGAAGGCCAGTGGTTCCTCATGTTCAGGTTCGGGTCAAAGTTGAATTCCCGCTGCAGGTTGAAATGGGATCCGGCCTCTGAAGCACAGTGCTGACCTGACACTGGCTGACGCTGTCAACTGTCTCTCTGTTGTATTTTGAGATAAAGTAGTTAAAATATATATTTTTATTAAAAATTATAAAGACGCAATGAGATATATTTTTACATAAATAATGAATGAAATGATTAGGTGTAATGTGTATTGCTTCACTCATGGTGACAAACCCACAAACAGACTCCTTAACCCTCTACTCTACTAACCCGTCTCTCTTTTTTGCTCTTCAGGGTTTTGCTTTCACGGTCCACAACTACACTGTTTTGGTTCAGTTTCAAAGCTTACAATAATCCCGTGTCCAGCCGCATTCACCAAAAAGGCTCTGATAAAGTATTAATAGCTAACAATATATACTGGAGCATTTAGCCCCTAAAGAAACTAATTTTCCTCAGAAGTTGTAGGGGACCAAAACAGAGCCTCAAGGAGAGTCAAACTTGGATTTAAATTGGTCAAATGGTCAGAAATATGACTCTAAATCAATGTTAATGTTCTTTCTGCTGTATTTGTGAACTTTATAAAGTAAAATATGTGAATACTTTGAATGTGGGTGGTTAGAATGCAAACTTGGGATTCAGTTATGTCAACATTTCTTGAACTACTTATGAAGCTGAAGTTGTGTGGTTGGTGTTTGTTGGTTAAAGTCATGAAAGCTAGTTAGCCTAGCTGACCTGACAGGTTACACATCAGACTTTTAGCTGAGCTGTCTGGTCTTCATCCATCCATCAATAACATTATCCAAACCGCGTTCTTATTTTGGGTCGCGGCGCTGGAGCCAATTCCAGCTGACCTTGGGGGGAGGGCAGGGTTCACCCTGGATAGGTTGCCAGTCTATCACAGGGCACATATAGAGACACACAACCATTCTGGCTCACATTCAGACCTACGGGCAATTAACCTAGGCTGCATGTCTTTGGACTGTGGGGAGGAAGCCTGTAAAAGGACCTCTGAGAGTGTAATGTATTTTAATAGTTTGTTCCTTTTAGGAGCATTTCTGGTGCAACGTAGACTTTTTAAAACTAACCATATTTGGCACGCTTGTCAGGCTTGGTGAAAATAGCCATCTGATCAAGGAGTCAAATTTTGCAATTCATAGTTGCTCTCAAGGGTCCCCTCCAATTTTGACCAGCGACGCCCCTCACCCAGAATGTCCGATTGACTTTTTCACACATGTCCATATCCACCTGCTCTACAAAAAAGCCTCTCAGACCCCTAAGGTCCGCCTACATTAGATTTTCCACCATTTTGAATTTTGTGAAAAACACCTAATAAACTTTCTTAACTACATGCTTGATCCAAATCAACAGAACCTGATATCAATCAAATCATGAAGCCAGATGACGTAGAATATGTCAACCGTTTTTATTTATCTCATTGTGGTAAGGATCTATGGTCCAATGAACATCTTAGGGGCGTGTCTTGTTTTCAATGCTCATAGTGTCAACACTATTGGGACTAATAGCTCAAAAACATTTTTCCTAAGTGCACATGGCATGCCTTAACTTGTAAAAAGAATCTTGTGCGATTTGAAGACTAGGAGGCGCTACAATAATTCGCCGAAGTTGCCCTGTTTTCTTTCCGCGTTTTTAGCTCGTTTTTGGCACTTCTCGCTCGTTATACATTTAACGTTATCTCCCACAAAAATTATCAGGTCGCTTCAATCTTCTTTCCAGGATGATCAGAAGGCCTTGAGCATGATTATTCTGCAAAAAAACATTGTTTTCACCCACTCTGACGTGTCGTTAAAATAATTCCAATAAAATCCCACTTTCAGTTTTTTATGCGAGAGACTGTTGCTTAACTAAACCATCTTTCCAAAAGATAAAACACATGACTTGAGTGCAGGAGTTGTTTGTTCAAATCCAGGCCAGGGCAAATTTTATTTTTTTACCTTTACGTGGTCTAGGACTTCACGTAGAGACACGTGATGCATGTATCTGTTCACATTCTCAAAGCGCCCCTACTGGCCAAAACAAATAAACCTAAAATGTATCAGATTCACATGAAAATTACACAACATGGTCTACACTTCACGTAGAGACACGTGATGCATGTATATGTTCACATTATCAAAGCGCCCCTACTGGCCAAAACAATGAGCCTAAAATGCATCAGATTCACATGTAATTTACACAACGTGGTCTACACTTCACGTAGAGACACATGATATATGTATTTTTTCACATTCTCAAAGTGCCACCTAGTGGCTCAACTGGACTTGCTCTAATCTGCCCCAAACTTGTTGTGCTTGTTACAAGTCATGGCCTGAGGATATCGACAAGCTTAATTTCACTCATATTTGAAGCACCACCCACTGGCTCAACTGGACTTGCTCTAATCTGCCCCAAACTTGTCGTGCTTGTTACATGTGACGGCCTAAGGATATTGACCAGTCTAATTTCAGTCAGTCAGAGCGCCACCTACTGGCTCAACTGGACTTGCTTATTTTTTAAGTTTTGGCACTGCAGTCGGTGCATTTTCGGCTGCGCTTTTATTTTGAAGGTACAGAACCAGAAGTTGTTAGTAAGAAGCGGGAGGAAATGAAAAGTTGCTATAACGACGGGAAGTAATGATAAAAACAAGTAAGAAGGTTACGGATGTGTTAGCACCTGGCCGATATGGGCACAAAGTTAGTACCTGTTCAAGCTACCTTTTGAGAAAATATTGTTTTAGATTGCTAACCAATCTAAAACAATAGCTAATCAACTGCTATTTCCGTTTTCCATAGTTCTTACGGTGAGTTCAATAAACACGTATGAACCATCAGTTAAAGACTCCAGACTATAATTCAGCCGGGGATGCTACAAAGCTGGAGAACCCAAAGGGGAACCCACGGAGCCACAGGGAGAACATGCAAACTCCACACAGAAGGACAGCCTGGGATCGGGGATCAAATCCAGGCCCCTCTTGCTGTCAGCTGACAGTGCTAGACACTTTTTCTCCACCCATTGAGGCTAAATCCAATGTCTCCAGAGCAGCTATGCCTCTGGAAGAAAAAGAGGACTATAAGGCCGAGTGGAGCAAAAGAGCTCACTTACACATCTTTTGCCCCAGTGTGTGCAAAATCTGGTTGGAGTCAGCACTAAATCTCAAATCAAAGTCGCTCTGAAACACCCCCAGCAGAATGCATCTTCTGTAACCAGAGAGAGAAAAATGGGGATGTGACATTGTTGTCACTGGGGATGTGACTACGGGTTTGATATAGCCCTGAAGGAGAATGGACAAGTGGTGGGATGCAGAAGGCATGAAAACAGGGCAAGAGAGATGTCTGGTTGATGATACGTGACGAGAACTGATGACATGATTGGATGTTACATGTCTGATGTGTGCGTATTAAAGTGAGCATCGCACCCAGAAGCTCTAATACAGTTCAGTATGGGAAAAGACTGCACACACACACTGATGTACATGATTCACATACTGGTACATATACACATATTTGCCCAAAAGCCCCACCATGATATATTAAATCTGGAGAAAACACTGTTGATTCCATTTTTCATCTGTGGAACTGATACATTATGATGAAACCTTAACAACTATGGGCCTGACACACTAGATAGATATCTGCACATCCAATACACAGACACACGACCACACACAGGCTAATGCATGAACATGTGGGAATGCACACCCACTAATGAAGGCATGGAAAGCACAGTAGAAGTCTGAGCCATGAAGCCAAGAGCATCTGTTTAAAGTCATATATCAAATAAAGATGGCTTTATCGTGAAACCATGTTAATTTAAATATATGTGTCTCTGCATTAAAGCCCAAACAAGCATATCACAAACATGAAAACCATGCTGCAATCAATCACAATGTTGTGGCACGCCACTCTCCAAAACAATAGTACACCATCACATGGTCTTGAATGGAAGCCTCTGATTGGTTTCATTGGTTTCATTTTGAGATATGACCTTGGGCCAAGGTATTATATTTCTATTATTACAAGTCATTCAGAGCCAAGTTTGCTATATTGAAGCGTATGAGTGAGAAGTGATTAATGGGAGGTGACATGGCTGACATTTGTTGAAGTTGAGGATGCACTGGCATGATAACAGATAATTCTATGAAAATTGGAGAGAAATCACCTGGAGTCCATTTCAAATGCTACATTTTGGAGAAATTGCCCATTGTGTATGAATGATAGAGCCATTTGGATAACGATTAGCATATTGTCGCTACAGGCTGGGCAGGGTGGCTCTGTATTTCAAGCTACCAACCATCAACCCAAGGACCCCCATGTATCAGCCAACATCCACCCTCTTTAAGCACTGCCAGATCATTGTCACAGATGGGAGGTGTGACATCAAGTTATTGTAAATTGGCAAAGCAGGTTGGAGTGTCACAAGAGCTGAATGCTTTTTATAAGAATCATTCACCTCCCAGCGGACATTGACAAGCCAAAGACTGGAAACAGCCCACTAATGAAAGAGGCGAAAGGAAGCTGGCACACATTGTGCCAAGCAACAGATGTCAGCTGGCAGACCAGCACAACATTGGTTATAAAACAGCCGTGAAGGAATCTGGGGCTTGTCGTGCCCTGACAGAAATGTGGTAAGCAGCCAGGGTTCTTGCAGAAATTCCCCTTCCCTCAGCAGAAACACAGGACTACCTGAGGCAAATGAGTAATTACACAAGGTAATGGAGCATTTTTGTGAAATTGTGTATCCAAGGTTTCCCTTTGTAGTGTTAAAAGGGTAACTTGTATTGTTGAACGCAGATGGAATTAGCTTTTTGGCATCTTTCAGCAACTTTACTGTTTTCGTCTCAGTGTTTGCATCAATGTCATTGCAAGACATTGATGGCATCAGTTTAAAGCCGAAAAGCTCTGATAAATCTACTCTTTAAGCAAAGAGACAAAGTTAGCAAGCTGGTGAACAATGGTGGTGAATGAAGCATTTAGCAGCTAAAGAGACAGAAATATAAAACAGCTATACAAAAACAAAACAAGGAGTGAATATTTGATTTGCCGTGTGGCCTCAAAACACAGCTGTGAATAAATGTTAATGTCACCCCGTCCCTGAAGGATAGGATATCGGCAACAGTTTGCCATCACATTCGCTGCACGACCTTTATGAGGTCATTGATAATTGTTTCATTTACAGTTTATTCTGTTTCCCCTAAGTGGCCACAGTTATAAATATTCATGTGCATGTGTATTGTTCTTATACTCCAAAATCCAAATTCACTGTTTGATGCGGAGGTGGCTGTGTTTTGCTTAGTTATTCTCTAATCTCGGCTGAAAAAAAGGGCTAGATGAACAGGCTGAGAGGCACAATAATGATTACATTGGATTGAGCCTGTGATTAATTATGTGGCAGTTAATCCTATTTCCCCCCCAAAAAAGTATTGTCTTGTGATTTGATTTGTATTCAACCTGCTCTTGCTGTTATTGATTCCATCTCTAAATGAAAATGATGTGTACTTGTTGGTGCTTATGTGCATTCATTGTATATAGGCTGTTGCATCTTGTGGCAAGGCATACTTGTAATTGCACGGCAATGCATTGTTAGCCTCGTGGGCCATTTCAACCGTGTTTGCCTCTGGGGGAAGAGAGAATTGATCAAATGGTGTCATCGACAGTGGCATCTTGGCACGGTGTGTTTGTGTGTGTTTCAGACATGTTTATCTTCCCCGGGTAGACAGAGCAGAACCCCTGCAGACCCATATGGCCTGGCATATGGCTCACACCCCGCCCTACCCTTTCACTTTCAACACACACACACACACACACACAAACCAACATAATGAAGAAAATGTAATGCAGCAACGCGGGACAACGTGGCATGATGCAAACAGGTAGACAGAACAACCCGTCCTGCCCTGAATCCACCAGCACTCTTTGGACTTAGTGGGTGTTAAGAACAAAATCACACACACATTCCCTCTCTTTCTCTGTATTCTTTCAAAGAAGATGAAACATTTCATTTCATGTCTGTCATTGATTCAGCTAGATCTATCACTGACTTTGGATCTCTCTCTCTCTCTTTTGATGCATCTTTGGCAGCCTTCTACACATGGCAACTGCTGCTACGAAAAGTTCCCCTGTACAGAATTTGGAGGGAGGCTAAGTAAGTACATGACATGAGAACACATGCACATGCAAATATGCAAACATGATTTCCCACTTCGATCCATTACTCTGCAGGGTGCTATTGTTATCTGATTCAAATAGTGTAGCAAACCCCCCGTTGTGTGTGATATTTCACTGCATGTGCTGCTAAATCAAAAGTTGACGAACATTTTTAACATACAGTAGACTCAAACGCCAAACACACATAGACACACATCTGTGTGGAGCAGCTTTTATTTCCATTTATTCAAACTCTATAGTATAATTACTGAGTAGATTTGCATTCAAATCCACACTCACACACACACACACACACACACACACACATACGTTGCAGGTGATCTGCCCATGTATCATGCAGGTATTTTCCATTCATCATAAATACCACAAACGAGCATTACAGCAACCTCTCATTGCAGTTTCTTATCAACTCGTTGACATGCCTTGCTTTTTGCATAATATATTTTTCATATTTCAGTAATAAGTGTCGACTGTTTTCCGTTCTCCATCCTCCTGTGGGGTCTTTTCCGCGCTCCCTGCAGATCTTCACATGAGGCTCAGATTCCTTTGGTTAGCGGAGCCTATTCCGCCATATCCAACTGTGCAATGTTTTGTTGATGTCAACAATCGGATCTCCTTTAATGCTCATTGAGGGTTTATTCCTTAATATTTCTTGGATTCTTTAAGAACATTACATTAATGGTAATATTGCATGGAAGCTGTAAGTGCCAAATATGTCTTGATATGAATAGATTTTCAAGCAGTAATTTAGTCTCAAATCTTAAGAGGCAATATTTTATTGATGGTGCGGCAATACACTCCATGTCTTAACAGAGTAGTTTGTGTTGGCCTTTTATGTACACCTTTGAGTGGTAAAAACATGCAGTTTAAAACTGTATTTTCTTTGCATACTGTAAAGTCAAAATGTCTTCAGTATAAATCAGATGCAATTGCTCTTTTTAAAAAAAAATAAGTTGTTATATAGTTCTTAACACCCTCTGTCGCAATTTAAAATGTTCTTAGTAATTTTTATGATTCATAAAACTCACTTCAGCACCGCTTGAGCTATACTTTTTCTAGATTACAACCATTATTTCCTCAGTGTTAAACTTCATCTACAGCTTTTTCACAGGCATCTCACTTCATTTGAAAATCTAAATCAATTTAATTTAACTGAGCAACTCTCTCGGGGCTATTCCCGCACTACACAGCTAAGTGCAATGAAAGACCACGATATGTAAATCACATCAAATTGAGGCTTCAGGGCTCTGTGGATAGAGTCGAGCATGTCGTCCAAAGCAAACCGGAGCTCATTGATTGCAGTTCACTTTTGCTGCTGCATGCTGAATATACTACGTTACAAACAAAGCTGGAGGTAGCACTTCCGGGGTCAAAGTGATCGACCTGCTCCAAAGGGGCATGTGCTACCTACATACAGTACACAATGCCCAGTGAATGCATGGTCTAAAATATATATTCGATGCAGCGTACATGTATTTTATGTTAACTGTGTGTATGTGCATGCACGTGAATGTACCATATGTATTCCTCCAAGAATTATGACAAAAATTGACAAAGAAAGGTTCCATTTGTCCCACGTAGAGAGGGAGTGGGACGGTGAGAAGTAGTGAAGGAAGGAAAAGAATGTCAACTCTCATTTATCTCACCATTTGATAATATAGTTTAGTGTTACTTTAGATGAAGTGCATTCGACTTGTGACAATGAATGTGAAAAAAAATGATGAATTTCAGCGTGTGTGTGGTTGAAAGAAGAGAAGAGACGGAATGAGAATTACAAAAGAGATGTGTGTGTGTCATGGAAGTGTCAAATTGGCTTCTGTCAGTGTGTTAGAGACTGGAGAGCTCGTGGCCTTGGCAGAGAAAAAACACATTTAAGTGGGCTGAGCAAAGATGAACAAATGTAATCGATTAGTCGCATGATTATCAGCGATTAATCGCATAATGCGCAAAATTCAATAATGAATGAAATACTAGTGTATTACATGCTTTTATTTTAAAGTAATATAATCAGAACAGGCACTCTCGAAGCAACTGCAAGTTAACATACAGTATATAAATCTGTTTTCTTTTTTTCTAAACAGTAGTGTTAGAGTGAACTAAAGTGGTCTAGCACAAACAAAAGACTTTTTAGTGTGTAAAGCCTCTGGATTTCTTTTGAAGAATCTCAGTCAAAGAAAGAAACCCTTGAGCAGTTACACAATGTCAAAATTAACTTTTAATATCCTCTTTTTGTATCCATTCCTTTGTCCATGTTCAATTTGCAGCACTTGCTGGACTGTGTTTGAAGTGGCCCACAACGTTTCTGCATTTGTTCAGGACTTTGTCAAACGCACTGTTCTGCAGAGACACTGAGACAGAGCGCTGGACAGAGAACTGTCAGCGTCCTGCAGCATGGCACGCATGGCACGTGTTCACACGGCAGATGTCTCAGCAAAATCATATTTCATGCACTATCCGTGCTAAGTGTGCTGACTTTATTGTAAACGTTCTGTTGTGCAACACAAATACAATGTTCCGAGCACGTTTCTGCAACATGTCTGTCTTCTGTTTTCATGACAGTCAAAGCACGTGAATGCAGCACCCATAGTTCATCAATATTGTCACGTTTCGGTACGTTTCACTCACGGCACGGAGACGGTTTGACAATGTTGTTGTTGATTGCATTCAACAACAACAATGACGAGGCGCTCTTACGCAAACAGCACGGTGTGCGCTCGGTTTCATCAACTCGTCTAACTAGCTAAACTCACTCCCGTCCCCAGAACAGGTCAAACCCGCCTCCCCTCTTCTCCACCAATCACAGGCACGCAGCTCGACCAGCAGCCGCACTGCCTCCCCATGATTGGCTAGAGAGAGGGGGTTGACGACTGACCACTCCAAATCCAAAGTAGTCTGCCGAAGTTTCGCTCCACTGGTTGTTTGGGTAGCTCTTGGCATCAGTGCTGCGTAACGCCTTTAAGTCGTACTTCATGCTCGTAGTACTACGGTGATGAGATAACTCCAGTTTGAGTGGTTACGAATAACTTTGCTTTTATCAACTACGCCGTCTGGTAGAGATTTAAAATGAAAATGTCCATTTAAAAGTGCATTTCTCCATGTTCTCGGTCAATGTGTGCAGCAGCGTCAAGCCCCTCCCAATGCAAAAACAATAAATGCTGTTAACGCATGATAGAATTATTGTCGGTGTTAATGGATTGCTACGTTAACATATTTATAACGCGTTAACGTGCCCAGTCCTAAATTTATCATATTGTTCTTTAACTATAACTTCTATCACTTAATCCTGAACATATGCAGACGCATCCAAACTCACCAAATTCAAATGATAAATGTTGTCTCATCAAAGGTATTTCATGTCTGACTTGCTGCAGTGTCACCTCTTACAGAAGCACACACCAAGGCTGGGACCTTGGCCTATGCCTTGGTGGACAGAGGATAAGGATGCCTGCAAAGGAGGCGGGGAACGAGATAATGTGCATATATACTTTTGTACCGTCAGGAGAGGTCCCTAGGACGGGCTAGGGTGGGGCGGTGCAATCAAAATGGAATGTCTCGCTTACAAGGTCGATGCGTAGTCTTTTTACTACTCTTCATGTAGGCGTCTTGCTATGCCACACTTTGTTAAACCTTTTCTCGTGGATAAACCATCTGTGAGCTCAATCCATTCAGCTGAATTATTAATGAATGAATTAATTGTCTGTTCAATCCATACTTAAAGACAGAGTTTCATCATCACGCTTATTTCTCACAGGGAGGTTAAAAAGATTAATTACCACCCCAACAAGGAATCCGGAGTCTTTGATTAGCAATACGGTTTCACACAAAACAAGGTTATATTTAGATATACGAAAAGTAAACAGAGGGGGAGTACGCCTCTTCAGTCTGGGGACATTGTTTTTCTCCACTTTTAGTATGGTCGCTTACTGCAGGCTAAAAAGAAAAATTGTATTCAAATTGTCCTTCATATTTTTAAAGTCTGTTGTATTCAGTTTAACCTCTTGTAATCTACAAGAGGTTACAGCATCATCTATGTTGCAATTAAAACCTTCAAATTGCTATTATAGTCAGCACATAATGGATTGTAATGACCTGCTGCAAGATTACAATTAACTATTGGATTATCAGCCCCTATTGACTGATATAGCAGACAGTGATTGCAATTATTGTCATTCTTAGACCACAACAGTTTAAATATATAAAACAAACAACCTAGACCAGCAGTGTGATGAACAGCAACGTGGACGAGTTCAGTCAGCTCATTACGGAGTTGAGGACCTTGAAAAGGCCTTTCATCGAGATGGGCTGGGAAAACAAAAGTGCCTTGGCAGGGCTGTGTTGAGACTCTCCCGGGGAAGAAGCTTATCACCCTTCTTAGAGCCAGGCTGCCAGAGAAGATGAGAAAGAGAGAGAGAAAAAAACTAGGGCTGTAATGAAATGTGACTTCCTTGAAAATTATGTTTCTTTCACCTAACAGATGGAAAAAAAACGAAAAGCAAACCAGAGCAGGTGCACTCTTTATGATTGTGAATATGATGCAGAATGGATTTAAAGTTCAACCAACAAGAGGTGGGAGAATTACTAATTCATGCTTTGACTACTGCAGGAGGAAAACATCCCATACAGGCTTGTTACTCCAGCTGTATCGCCAGTTGTTTGTACCACACGTTATATTTCCATATTACACAGGCCTCATGGGGCTCCACATAAGAACGCATACCTGCCCTACTCACTTTACATATAACGTGTTGAATAAATGCAGACACAGAGTGCCATTTTTTTTACAGAGACCGTAACACTTTAAATGATGTGGACTATCACTTGTGTAACATCTACTCTTATGCAGTACAGAGGAAAAGCACGTTGGGACCTCTGTGATAGCCGCTGCAGGAGTGTGTTTTGATATATAATGATCATACATTACAGGTACATTACAGGTTTTATATTGTATTATATTATATATATTGACTCACGGTCGCTTGCTTAAGTGCCAAATTACACTTAACTTTATGTTTAACCTTGCATGTCAGTTAAAACACCTTTCAACCTTTCTTCCACTGTACATTTATAACCTTTGAAAAGTTATTGCAAGGCTAATATAGTTTCAGAGCCCTAACTGCTTAACTGTGAGACAGAAATTCTGTGGAAATTGTCATATATATTTCAATGCAATCTGCATAAAATAGGCCCTTGAATAAATTTGTCTTCCTATGCAGGATGAAGTCAGTGATTTTGCCTTGAATGGTCTTTGTTCCTCGATCAATTCAATTCATATGCATTACATTTTCTCTGTCAAGTATTCATCAATTTGATACCAATTCTGCAAATCTCCTAAGGGCACTTAAATGCCGTTGGTCTTGTTTCTTAATTTGTAATTTCAGAAATGTAAGATTCCTTTAATTAATAAAAAAAAACATTTTGATGGGACGCTCTATTTTGCTCGATGACAGGTATTTTGTAAATTCTTCATTCCTTCTCTTCTTCCCTTTCTCAAATGTTCCTCTCTTCTGGCAGTTTTTGAACTCATAAATTAATGCAATTCTTATAAGTAAGGTAATAATGCATTATGAATCACCTGCACATTAAACTTAACAGGAACAGAAGAAAACAGACCAAAAATAAACGTTGGCAGAAGGCGGACTGCAGTAGTTAATGTGTGTGTGTGTGTGTGTGTGCACTCATAAGTATTAATTTGTGGGGCCCAGACACAGGGAGCAGGGAGCACACCACCTCTTTGGGCCCCTCATGGAGTGTGTGGAATGTGTGTGTGGAATTCATACTCTCTACTGCCCTAGTGGTGTAAGTGTGCTGGTGCCGCAGATACAGTGTGTATCATTTTAGCCAATGAGAGGCCTCACTTAAATCTCGCGAGATTTCAGGTTCAGTTTCAATTCAATTCAGTTTATTTTGTATAGCCCAATATCCCAAATTACAAATTTGCCTCAGAGGGCTTTACAATCTGTACACATACGACATCCCTGTCCTAGGACCTCACATCGGATCAGGAAAAACTGCCCAAAAATATCAGCATCAGCAGGGCCAAGGCAGGAGGCCGCTCACCAGGCAGGAGGCATCAGACACCGCCAGGTCCAATGGACCCTATGAGACGTGAAGTCACAAATACTCCGGGGAGGAAGCAGAGTTAATAAGGTGCAATAGAGAGATGTAAATTCATCCATAAGTAGAGAGAGAAGAGGAGATGGGTGCTCAGTGTATCCTAAAACATCCCCCAGCAGCCTATAAGCCTATAGCAGCATATCTAAGGGCTTCAGAAAATATTGTTGGGCAGCTCAGTTCCTCGACCTGCTGCTTGGATCGGCTCCATAACATTTTAAAAACTTTTTCCAACTGCTTAGCATCTCAGATATTAGTTACTGTTAATTGCTCTCTTCAGTCAGCTATATTTCCTGCAGCCGTTAAAACCATAATCAAACTACATCTAAAGAAAAGCATCCTTGGTGCAAGGTCGAACTTATCAATCTTCAGCAAAATATTTGAAAGAAAGGTTTGTTCTGCAGTTTACTAACTGTCTAACATCAAACAGCTTTCTAGACTTCTATACAACCAGGTTTTCCATCTCCCAACACAGAAATAGCACTCATCAAAGCTACAAATTATCTGCACAAACTCTAATACATTATATGTTCTTGTGCTCCTGTTCCCACACTGCTGATTTTACTGCAGAGGTGAGAACATATGTTGGATCCGGCCCAAACTTCTTCCAAAACTACCTCCAGGACGGGCAGTTCTTTGCCTCCATTGTAGACTTTGCCTCGGACAGAGGTTCGATTTTTGGACCACTGCTATTTAATCTCTATATGCTCCCACTCGCACATGTTACACAGAAGCACAAAATAAATTACCATAATTATTTGCATGATTTACAATTTTACGAATCCCTTTCTCCTGATTAACTAAATGCCATTAATCTACAAAATATATGAACTGTATTTATGATATTAATCTCTGGATGTCAGAGAAGGTTTTTTGCAATTGAACAATTGAAATACTCATCTTTGGTGCAAAGGCTCAGAGAGAGAACATTTCACATAAACTCAGATCTCTGGGGAGCATAAGTGAAGCTAGAAATCTGGGTACAATCAGCAAACTAAATCTCAGGAGCCATATGCATCACCTCACAAGATCAGTCTTCTACCATCTAAAGAATATTTTTTTTTTTTTCTGTCAAAATTAGATAACATCAGCAGTGCAACATCATAAATTATGAGTACATTGCACAGATTCTCCGAATTGGCTATCAATCATTTGCATGTATTGTTGCAGGCTTCTATGTATTATATGTGCTGTATGAATTAAGTTAACTTGACATTTGGTGAGACCATTTCTGTTGTTTGTAATTAACTTTCTTTCATCAAGTGTTGTTGTGTTGATGAAGTAGTTAAATGCCCTTCTGCATGGTTTGATCAATACATTTGATGGACATACAGAACAGGTGGTAATGCTACTGATAAAATGTTACTATTATATGTACACTGGGTGGCGCTGGGTGGCGCTGTTCTTTGATCCCGTGCTTGCCTATATAGTCAATCAGATCATGATTGACGGTTTTGACCGCTCTGGGGTTACGAGTGTTCCACCGATATCTTGGCATACCTCGGCAAAGAGAATAAACACAATATATTTATACAACATCAAATGTATCCGTGGGTGATGTCAGCGAAGCGAAAAGAACGCGAAGATGCAAGCTGAACAATTCAATTCAATTCAGTTTATTTTGTATAGCCCAATATCACAAATTACAAATTTGCCTCAGAGGGCTTTACAATCTGTACACATACGACATCCCTGTCCCAAACAAGAGTGCGTCAGTCAGATCACCTCAGTAGCCTAAGTACTAGACATGGCTCCTTTAACAACAATTGTTCTGAACCGTTATTTGTTTTGCAAAACAAAACAGAGCAGACCATAACTCGTACTGTAGAAAACAGCAGGTCATCTGATTTCCTTTCATTCTGCCTTTCTGAGCTCTCCACACTTTCAGTAAATACCTTTCATCCAATAAATGTCGCTAGGATTAAATAACGAACACAAAGTGTCCCTGAGCTGTCACAAGACTTTAGACTTTTCTAATTGTTATTATACCAATGTTTAAAACATGGTAATAGTCATGTTTGAATAATGATGGGTTAGGGTAAACGAAAAACAGCCATACCCTAAAATCAATAGATGCAGGGGAATTGCTCCTTTCCATGTTTTACCATGCCCTTCTCTACAGGAGAAAAGCTATTTGCTGCTCTGTAACATCACTTTACAAATATTAATCAGCATTCCCTCGTATACAAATAGCAAGAATTCACATTCCATCGGGAAATGTACGTAATGTTTGTGTGAGCAGGCCTGGAGGCTTTATGAAAATAGGTTTGTGTGTAGGTGTAGGTGGGTGTGCAAGGGCATTTGCACTGCATATGCACTCGTGTGAGTGTTGCTTTTCAAAAGGGATGCTCTGCAGCCCCATAATCATCATTCAAGCTCCCAGCAATTTGAGCACAGAGTGGCAGAGTCATCTCAAAGACAGTTAGAGAGAGTGAGCCTGTGCTCAGGTCTGCATTTTATATGTAATGTCTGCTACTGTGTGCTATTGTCTGTCTGTTGCTGTGTGTTAGCTGTGTGAATGGGTGCTTAGGCAACAAGAGCCAGCAAATTGGTACAGGCTTTGTAATTTTTTATCATCTATCTTGAAGAAAATGATCGCAACAGACTGACATCTCCAATAGCTCTTGCTCCAACGTCAGAGTCATATAACATGCTCCGACCCTTCTATGAAAATCAATAATTCCACGTGCTATTTCACTCAAGCTACACCGTATAATAGACTCGTGCCAGCTCTTCAACCCACTGAATAATGCATGTGCTACTTGCTCGACCAATCAGGGCCGTCCTCAACCCACTATCGCTAACTAATAATGGCCTAAAAAATCTTCAATAATTATTTTTGAAAGAACAAAGGAATTCCTTTCTGCTTGGTTTGTCACCATCCTTGCTCTCCTGGCTCTCGTCTCAAACTGTGTATGGCAGATTTAGCTGAACACTACCTCCCTTCAGGATAAACATTGGGAGGTTGGCTGGTTACCAAGTGCTTCCAACTTAATGACAACTTCATTGACACGCAGAAATACTCCCAAGTCGTCCTCTTCCAATAAACACATTAAAACAACATTTGATAAGTTGTCTGAATCCTGGCAGTCATTGCATTTTTCTTAATAACATAATGTGCTCAGCTGGGGCTTCCTTCAGAGTTACAATATTCAGCTCAGCATATTCCTCTTTCCATGGCAAATGGACTTTTGGGCTCCCTGAACTGTGGTAGCTGAGAGGTTGTCCACACTGTGAAGGGAAATAATTTACTATCTCATAATTCTCCAAAAATGTTTATGTCCAGAACAGCTCACGCTGTGCGATAAACCTCAGGGCTCACAGGTTCCAGTGTAATAAGTGCTCCATAATCTTGGTGCTGATGCTACGACTTTATGGTCCAATGTGGCTGATGTGCGTGCCCCATCCTGCATGAAGTTTCATCTTTATTTGGTGGCCCATTCCAAGCGTATACCTTATTTGTAATTATTCACAATGACTTGCTGGCTCTCCCTCCATTACCTCACATTTTCCAAATAATGGAAGGACTTGCTATTCCTCTTAGCAATCTGTTTTGTCACATGATGCAGAGCCGACATTTCTGTTAACAAATTTAAGCAAATAGAATTTCATAACATCAACAGTTTGGGGAAAATTTGGGAATTTTGGGGCCATCGTTGGACACCATAACAAAATCAGAGATGTCCTTTTCATTAATCGTTCACTCTTGTGTAATTCTGCGCATCTGTGAGGACTGTTCCAAGAGAGCAGCCTTGCTGAAAAGTCAAATGTGTGCCTCTGCCATGAATGCATAAAAAGTAAACAGGGAGCTCTCTATTACGAACACTATGTCCTCTACAACCGTTATATGTGTGTGTGTGTGTGTGTGTGTGTGTGTGTGTGTGTGTGTGTGTGTGTGTGTGTGTGTGTGTGAGTGAGTGAGTCTCCATAATGTGCAAGCAGGACAGTGAATGCTGACCAAGCACCCTTGTCATTTAGCCAAGTGGATGGGATCTTGAATGCACGCAGTTGTCTGTGTATGAGTGAGTGGCGTCCCTACCTCTCTGTGATGACTGTCGCCACGGACAGCTTGACTGGCAGCAGCTGCACCTCACGAATATGGATTCAGGCACTGTATTAGAGTAGAGCATGTGTGACGGGGGAGAAGAGTGAAAAAAAGCTGACCATCTCACTTTAACTTGAGCTGAATTTTTGTCATCGGATCACCATATAGTCATTGTTAAGATATTGTAGTCCAATACAAACATTGTTTTTTTATCAGATCTATAAAGCCATGTATAGATAAGCCGGATTTATACACCCAGTTAACCATAGATGGGTGTAGACGCACCCTTAATCACCTGTTTGTGTATTAACACCTTGTTAAGCTCCACCAGACAGAAAAGGAGAAGAAGCAGGTCAGTTTCACAGATCGGCAGTGTGTCATATTGGCAAAGTCCTCCAATAATGCTGGAGCAGTTGTCCTTCGAGACCATTACAGGCAGATATGGCTAGCAGTAGCAGCCGTGTTATTGTAATTCATCACACATACCTGTGAACCCCCACCAGCAGGGATTTCGGTCCGGTGCCGTTTGCATGTAATTTAATCAAGGGAGACACAGTGGACGGTAGTGCGTAACCGCACTGGCAGTGCTATTACTATCAAATCGTAGGCTGCAGATTTATCAACATATCTGCCCCGCTGTCTTCATACGGTATAAAGCACTGTGACACTTTAAGAATCACCTCTAATCCTTGATGAGATTCGTGCAGATGGATTTTGTACTTAAATCACATCCGACCAAGTTATTTTTGATCTATTTATCTACTGGTTGGAGAGTGATTGATTAGAATAATGTATTTGCATTTCAAGCACTATTACATTTTTGCTGCGCATTTGCTGTGAGTGTTAAGTTTGGTGTTGTTGATGATATCTCGCCAATTCCCAGCACATCGTCTAAGACCCGGCTATCAAAAACAAATCTTTTTGCTCTGCCTCATTTGTATGAGGCCTCTCCTTCCACCTTTACACCATGCGCTCTGCACTGGACACCTCGATACCACATGGAAGTCAATTTCAAGGTCAGATAAATGCCAGACTGCTACATGAGCTTGCAGACATGCACAATATGGTTACAGATGAGTAGATGTACATAATTGATATATTTAATCCCCTGGTTACCAAACTGATATTTCTCTGCAGGGTG